>NW_016157096.1:698204-738192 GCF_001687245.7 Rhagoletis zephyria
GTATTTCTCGAAATTACCGTTATATGGGATGTGGGCGTGGTTATTGTCCGAATTTTAAAATTTTCGGCCATTTAGTATGCTGTATCAGGGCCAACAACAGTGCCAAGTTTGGAAGAAATTTGTGCAGTGGTTACCAAGATATACACATGTAACCATAAGTGGGCGTGGCTACGCCCATTTTCCAAAAATTTATAATATTCTTATTTTTCGTCTGAAAATTATTGCAAATATCAATTTTGAGTTAATTATCTTCAGTAGTTACTAAAATATCGCATTTTTTTTTTTTTAGTATTTCTGGAAATTACCGTTATATGGGAAGTGGGCGTGGTTACTGTCCGATTTCGCCCATTTTCAATACCAACCTACCTTGGATTAACAGAAACCTACATACCAAATTTCGTTGAGATATCTCAATTTTTGCTCGAGTTATCGTGTACACGCACGGACGGACGGACGGCCAGACAGACAGACAGACAGACATGGCTTAATCGATTTCTTTTTTCATCCTGATCATTTATGTATACATTTGTCTATATCTATCTCGATTCGTTTTGGCTGTTACAAACAACCGTTATGTGAACAAAATTAATATACCCTTGTGCACAAGTGCGCTCGGGTATAAAAATTCCCAAAAATCAGCGCGATTTTTAGAAACTTCAAACTTGCATTTTTTTTTTACTAAAAATGTTGAAAATTTGCATGGAAATTTAATAAATTTTCCCGAGTTTTGCACAAAGTGCAGAAATCGTATTTTTGTGTTTTTTGTTGTAGTATTAAAAACTTTTATAAAAAACTAGCGCAAAAAGAAAGTATAATTTGAAAATTCCTGCATATGTTGTAAAAAAACTCTGTGGGAAAATACCTTTGGCCGTGAGTGTACATACATTTGGGGCATTCCATGTAAAAACGAAAAATTACATAAATTTTAAATTCCCTAACTCAAGTATTTCAGTATTAGATAAGCTATAGCTAAATGTTTGTTGAAAAATATTAAAAAATAAAACAATGCTCATATAATCGAATGGTCGCAACTAAACCAAATTAGTATGGGACCACCTTACCGATAAAAAAAAATATTTATCGAAAACTATTCACGTGGTCCAAAGTTATCCGGTAGCATACATAAGAAAAAATAATATTCCGATGAATTGGTAACTTTCGTCCTTTTTTGAAGTCAGTTAAAAAGCCAACCAAATAATAGCTCCAAAAACTTAAGAAATTGTTTGGTATTTTTTTTAATGAATTTTATACATTAGTTATTTATCTATGAATGTACATTATGGTGCAACACTCTCCACACATAATCAAAAAAAGTTGGTACTGTTTTTTCCATTGGAAATATGAAATCTGTTATATTTAAAGGCGAGCCAAATATTTCCGAGAAAAATTTGGAATAAAGTGAGCTCTACCTATCTGAAAATACCTGAAAAATCGAAGTTTTTATAAATAAAATAAGTTTTTTAGACAATTTTTCCAAAAAAAGATGATAAAAGAGTTTAAGCTTGAAAGATCTGCATAAAAATACTCAAACATTTTATCAACGGAATCAAAGTAATGAGATTTTGGGAGGTATTTTCAGATCGACCTAGCTCGCGTAAATCTTAATTTTTTACCGAAATATTTTAGCCGAAGTCATAAAATATAGTAAATGTTATAAACTTCGTTTTGTGATGCACCCTAATGTACATATGTTACAAAATGTATTTCACTACTACTGTATAAGTTCCAACGAAATAAATAATTATTATTCACAGTTAGTCGAATTCGTGGCGCCAAATATCCGTAACAAAAACATGAGTAGAGATGTACGAGTATTAATGATTATATGGCCAGGTGGTTACTCTCACTAAAAAAAAAAAAATAAATGTTTACAAATATCGACACAAAAACTTTATTTACACAACATCTTAGTGGAAAATTTTCGTAGGTCGTTTATTAAGTTTTGATTTCTAACTGCGTTTTGCAATGGTGTTAGTAATTGTTAAAATAGCTTATAATTTTTACGTTTTCAATGCATTTGGTTTGCTTTTCTGGTAAATTACGAAAACAAAATAATTGAGTAGCGGTCCATTGCATAGAAAATTGAGTGTTTAATAGCCACTTGTATGAGGACGCTTCATCAGCAAACTACTAGTTATTAATTTTGTATTATTAAAATTATTGCGTCGATTAAAAAATGTTTGTACGAGTATTACATCTTTAGTTGGGCTTCAGCTGATGCTTGCTAGCAGGTGGTGCTAAAGTATATAGTTACTAGAGTACTCTTCGATGAAAGATAACTAGATTTGCAACGCAAGAGGTTATAAATATTCAATGCTACGTTCATCCGATCAATCAATTATGACTCAAAGTTCAAGTAAAATATTTTATTATTAAAAAATGCATTTTATAGTAAACATTTTATGGTAAAGTTATACGCAATTTAGTTTTTATTTTATAATCCTACTAATATTATAAATCTGAAAGTTTGTGAGTGTGTGAGTTTGTTTGTTGCTCTTTCACGCTAAAACTGCTACACGTATTTCAATAAGTTTGGTACGTAGATATGCAGGTTACAACCCAGTTGCCTAACGTAAGGCGTTCAAAAACAATTTATTTCAAAACTATCATTTAAAGGTGTTGCCACCTATTCAGATTCAAGTTTAATTGATAAGTTAAACGAAATATTTTTATATTGCTATCAAACGAGAGAGGTTTAAGGAAGCTTTATTTCAAAAATATTTTTAAAGAGAGCTGCCACCTGTTTAAAAATTCCTTATCAATTAATTAACAGTTGGATACGGTTATCATACGAGAGAGCTTTAAGAAAGCTGTATCTACGTACATATGTATTTCGAAAATATTTTGGACGAGTGTTGCCATCAGCTTGAGAATTTATTTATTTATATATGGAAATTGCACAATTTTTAATTATTTTAAAGTTATTTGTTTTTGTTATTTATGGCCTTATAACGATTATATTCAATAAATTTTATTGAGCTTGAGGCCGTTTTTAATTAAAAAACTTTTGAAATAAATACTTAAAAAATATTTAGATTTTGTTAGAAAATATATTTTTTAGGATAAATATATATTTTTAACAAAAGCAGAGTTAAAATACATATTAAACAAAAGCAAAAAAGTTTTAAGGAATAAACATTTTATAGGAAATTTTTAGGAA
Source organism: Rhagoletis zephyria (assembly GCF_001687245.7). NCBI lineage: Eukaryota > Metazoa > Arthropoda > Insecta > Diptera > Tephritidae > Rhagoletis > Rhagoletis zephyria. The sequence continues at coordinate 701,365 of NW_016157096.1, forward strand.
ACCTAATTAAAAAAAGTAATTATTTCTTCATAATTTATTAGGAATACTCACATGCTTTTTAACTGCTTCAAAAAAAAAAGATTATGCTCTCAATTCGTCGTGTACATTTATTTATTATTATAGGCTTACAGTCCAGAAGGGGTTAAAACCAATTTAAATAAGTTAAATTCAATTGCATTAATATTTCTTTGAAGAAAAAGTTAGTTAACGGCCTGGATTAGCACATGACATATTTTTTTAAAATTATACGTATTCAGCGAACTTTTACAACATGGATGCCAAACGAACGAATTTAAAAAAAAGCCCTATTACGAAAACCTTTTTGCCACATATTTAAAAGTAAAATCTATTTTTTATAACTTAAATAAAATGTTGCAATACGGAAGTTAAATCGAAAGAGGGAGCTTTGGTTCGATACACATTTTACAGGCGGTTGCCACCTGTTTAAAAGTCAAGTTAAATTTAATCAATGAGTGAAATGAAAAATGTTATAAAATAATGTCAAGTCAAACAAAAAAATTTTAAAAGCGGTTGCCACCTGTTAAGTCAAATTAAATTTAATCAGCTACTTTAATAAAATCGAATGCTATAGATGTCAAACGAAACTCGTTAGAAAAAGCTTTATTTCGAAAATGTTTTGAAGAGGGTTGCCACCTGTTTAATCGCTATATTTAATTTAATGAAATATTACAATATGGATGTAAAAGGAAAAGTGCTTATTCAGGCACTTTTTTAATTTGCATCTATAAATATAAAAAATATAAAATAAATAAATGCGACATATTTTATTATACTGAAATTACCATGTTCTGGACCGCGAGGCTATAAGCAACTTTTTAACCGACTTCTAAAAAAGGAGGAGGTTATCAGTTCGTCGGAATATTTTTATACCCGAGCGCACTTGTGCACAAGGGTATTATAACTTTGTTCACATAACGGTTGTTTGTAACAGGCAAAACGAATCGAGATAGATATAGACAAATGTATACATAAATGATCAGGATGAAAAAAGAGAAATCGATTAAGCGGTGACTGTCTGTCCGTCCGTCCGTCCGTCCGTCCGTCTGTCCGTCCGTCTGTGCACACGATAACTCGAGTAAAAATTAAGATATCTTAACGAAACTTGGTACGTGTACTTCTTTCGGGCGTAGGACGGATGGTATTGAAAATGGGCAAAATCGGACAATAACCACGCCTACCTCCCATATAACGGTAATTTTCAGAAATACAAAAACTGCGATATTTTAGTAACTACTGAAGATAATTCACTCAAAATTGATATTTATAATAAATTTTAGACGAAAAATAAGAATATTAACATTTTTTTGAAAATGGGCGTAGCCACGCCCACTTATGGTTACATGTGTATATCTTGGTAACCGCTGCACCAATTTATTCCAAACTTGGCACAGTTGTTGGCCCTGGTACAGCATACCAAATGGCCGAAAATTTTTAAAATCGGACAATAACCACGCCCACATCCCATATAACGGTAATTTCGAGATATACGAGATCCTCGATAAATCAGTAAATATTAAAGCGAATTTATTCAAAATGATGGTTGCAACAATTCTTTGCCAGGAAATACGTTTATGATAAAATTTTGGAAAATGGGCGTGGCACCGCCCACTTATGATCACGTATATGTATCTCGCTAACCGTTCTAGCAATTTGTACCAAACTCGGTATGGTTATTGTGCTTGCCACATAAAAGTAAACCATTGAAAATTGTTGAAATCGGACTAAAATTACGGCCGCTTTTCATATAACGGTAAATTTCAGAAATGCTTGAAATTTCAATATTTTGAAATTTAAGGACGCTAGTTTACATAAAATTTATACACGTCGGCTTATCATGTAGCGGTAGCTTTCGGAAAGGTGGAAAACACATATTTAATACTTGCGCCGGGTATTTAATGCTCGGCTCCGCCCGAACTTAGACTTTCTTACTTGTTTTTTTTATTTTTATTTTTTTTTATGTGTGTTACCGCTTAACTTTGGCCCACGTCAATCCATTTCGATACTCCTTTTTTTGCATCGGAAAGGTAGTGTCTCAGAGGTGGTCCCGTACTAATCTGGTTTAGATCCGATCATTGGATCATGAAATATATATATATATGTATATATACATATTTAAATTTTTATAAGAAAATTGAAGTTGGTTTTGTTTTTTGCTTAAAAATTACTTGTTTAAAATAATATTTATTATTTTCGGCGACATATCTTATTTTTTCTTTGTCCCATTTAAAACCATAACGTTAAACCGAACTTCAGCCGGGCCAGTTCTCTATACGTAAAAATTTAATCATTCATAATTTTATATGTGTATGTTATGCCATTGATGTAAAGGTCAGACATTATCTACATAAAAATGCAAAAAAAACTGAGCACAGTTGTTAAAATATTAAATTTGCATACACACTTGTGTCTGTAGAGTAATAAAAAAGTGCATTTACATACGAGTACTTAAATATATATATGTATATCCAATACACATACATTAAGGGTGGCTTTTATTTCTGAAATTCGGTGTTTTTCTGAGCTACCGATCAGTTTCTTCTTCTTATTTTTCTTGTTTGGCGCTGTGACCACCTAAGCGATTTTGGCCGAGTTCAAAAAAGCACCGAGGAGGCCTTCCTGTTATTCTGCTACCACCAGCTGGTTCCGAGTTGAATACTTTCAGAGTTGCAGCGTCAGTGGCCATTCGAGCGGCATGGCCATATCGTTGTAAAGCTCATACAGCTCATCGTTCCATCATCTGCTGTATTCGCCATCGCCAACGAGCAAATGCCCGTAAATCTTTCGCAGGCCCTACCGCCTATCTTATGCTAAGGCGTCACATATTGGTGAACATCACTGGATAAGTCGCTCATAAATTCTAAACTCACAAAGGTTCAAAGGGCGGCAGGCATGCTAATCTCCCACCGCGCCTACTATCGTCCTTTACTTAGGAAAGTGAACGGAATTATAATTGGCTACTGCTGAATGGAAGGGACATGCTGGTAAAATGTGCCTGCCGACATCCGCCGCAGCTACCGTGATGACGAAGATATTAAAGCATAGTCCCTATCTCTGTCAGGCGAAGCCCTAGTAGGGACTAGAAGAGGCTAATTTTAGCATTACTTCTGTGATTGTCTGGCGGACCTAAGTGCAAAAGGCACTCATGAATTGCCGCAGTTAAACTAATTAGTTATATCTATATGGGCAGACGGGAATGTAAGGTGCTCTCAAGCGGTGTCACAACGAGCCCACTGAGCCTAAGTGTGTCTCTGTTTTGCAACTGAATGCACGCAGCCAATCCAAGCTAACCTTACGTTCGCACGACAGCCGGGCCTACGTAACCGGAAAGGCTTAGGTCTATAACTAGCCAAGGGAAATGCTGTAACAACCACAACGACATAACCTAAACTACTCCTCAGTTAAGTTCTGTCACACGCCTTTTTTGGTATTTTTTACTGTTGTTAGAGTATGGACATAATCGGTTCCCTTAGCTTAATTGAAAAGCCTCATACTCTTTATTATTCTTTGCAAGAATGCTTTGGCATGAGGCAGGAAAGGAAATCAAATAGGGAGAAAAGTTCAACAAATATAGTTCTTCTTGTACGGCAATATCAGCTCTAGCTGCGGAAGTCCTTTGATGTACGGCCTCATATTTCAGTAATTCTTTAACGTATTATTGTACTAGTTCTCCGTAAATAAGCTTTTAGGGCAGCAGAATGTCTTAATGCTAGGTATCTTTAAGTAAACTCGAAGAGTTCAGCCGCTTATCACTAACACTTTTTAAGAAGCATACAAATAAGATCCATACATCTACCACGCTGCAAGAAGCTCAGCAAATTAAATTTTCAATGGTTGGTTATTTTCGTAGTGGATTATGCAATAAAGTTTTACATTTCGTAACGATATGCAATCTTTGAAGTATAAAAAATTGGTTTATTGATTTATAGCGTAAAAACAACTCTTTGATTAAACTTTGGTTACGTCTATTAAGCAACTTATCAAAAGTAAAAAACAAAACGAAAAAATAAAATCCACAATTTCAGATACATACGCTTGTGGTCAGCTGCTTAAGTCAAGTGACATTTCGACTAGTTTTGGCTATTTTTCTTTTGTTTATTTAATGATTATATTGTTTTTTTTTTTTTGCAAAAGTTTAGCACTTTACCTAACCAGCGCCAAATATGTAAATCCGTATTTCAAACTTCGTACAAAAATTATGAAGCTTAATACAAAAATTTTAATCTTTTTATTTCGAATTTTAGAAACATTTTGGGTATGCAGTTTTGTAGTTAATTAAATTATAGTAGGTTAAAGTGCAAATTTCGAAACGCTAGAAAATCGCCTTGATTTTTAATATATTTTTTTTTGCTGCTGTTGCTGGGCATTTTCTCCCATGCAAACGAAATTGTCGAGCATACTTTATATGGAACAACACCGTCAGCCAAAAAAATTATTATTTAACCTACTAAAATTTAACTAGCTACAAAATTTTTCTAAAAATTCTGAAAAAAAAGTTTAAAATTTTTGGGTGCAATTGTTAGTTTGTTAAATTTTCATAATTTTTGTACGAAGTTTGTAATGCGGATTTATGTGGCGCTGGTTAGCTAATTTTCTAGACTTTTATAAAAAAATATGAACATTAAATAAACAAGAAAAAACTACTAAAAATGTCACTAGACTTAATCTGCTGAATACAAGGGTATGTATATAACTGTAACAACCACTTCCTTATTCATATATTGCGTGCTCGCAACTAAACTCTTCAATGCGCACCAGCAGCTTTACAGTCAAGCCAAGCTAGTCGTAGAGCAGATTTGGTCGTGCTGGCACCGGTGAAAGCCGAAAGTCTCCAACCAACAAATGCCGCTAGCGAAAGATTAGCAAACTGCCAGCAACTAATGGCAAACACAAAGTTTCAAAACAAACATAAACATGGAAATCGCTTCAATAGTTTCAAGTATACACATAACACCGAAGACCAAAGAGGAAACCGATACTCATGTGGAAGTGGTTGGAGCCACTTGTCTTTCGGGCATACAAACTCCGTTGATAAACCGCAGCTAAGTTTGAGCTAAAGCACGTAACGGTTTTTTTTTTGGTCTGAGTTGCATTCGGCTCTTTCAAAATAACAACAATTGCATGCTGTTGCGCATGCGCATCTAACGGTACATATTGCATAAATTAATGGCCTTCATGCAGTGTGGTCTCATAATTTGTTGAAATGGTATTGTTTTTATAACGAAGCTTTGGTGTTTTTTTGAGGAAGATGTAATTCATTGAAATGTCATGTGTGAGAATCTGCGTCAATAATGAAACCATGCACGGCATGTGTATTCAGATCTTGTTAGGCTCTAGTTAATTTTATTTTGAAGTTATAGACAAAGCATGAAAAGAAGTGGTGGGTAGAGCATCCAAAAGGCATGCAAAAAATTAAAGTAACTTTTAAAATCTTATCAGACTCACTGTGCCAGCTGGATCGGAGTTGTGCTGGGCTAGAGTTTGACTCAATTAGGGTTTGGCGATTGGCTATGTTTCCGCGCTGTAAGGTGACTGCGAATTGATTCGCTAATGAATCTTGTGCAGGGTTGCAGTTGTAATCGACGATAATGCTTCAAGAATTGATGTGAGATGTTCTACGTGGCATAAGAGTATTGGTTTTCTTGCCAATCTTGGCATTGCTTGTTCTACTAATAGAACTGCCATTTCTAAAACAACGCAAGTAATTTAAATGAAGAAATCGCAGTGGACACCTTGTGCAAAATGAAACTGTGCCACTATTTCATTCAAGTTCTCCCCCAACAAAAGAGGGAGCATCGAAACTGGCCGTTCCACGCAAAATAAAAACGAGTTTAGAATCGAGGACGGCACACCTACTGATTTTAAAGATAAGAAATAAGGACTTTAAACGGCCCTCTCTTTTCTCTAATTTTTTTCGACTGGATTTGTGCGTCGGTTCAAACTACAGCGGTTAAAGAAAATATGGACACGACATTTTAACACATTTTTCTTATTTTTCTTTGGCTTATTTAATATTTATTTTATTTTTTATAAGAGTATAGCTTCTTTTCTAACAAAAACCATATAAATTCATATTTAAAACTGTGTGCAAAAATTATAAAAATTCTGTAAATTGCATCACAATTTTCAACTTTTTGATCAGAGTATGCAGTTTTATAGCCCATTAAATTAAACTGCAAGTTCGAAGTTTCTAAAAAATCGCGTTGATTTTTGTTAATGTGTTTTCTGTATGTATTACGCACTTTTTTCAAAAAAAAAAAATTGTCTAACATACTTTGTATGAATAAAATGCGCGGAAACATGCCAAAAATCAACGCGATTTTCTAGAAACTTTAAACTTACACTTTATTCTACTAAAATTTAAAACTGCATACTCGAAAAGATTCTAAAAAAAAGTCTGATTAAAAAGTAGAAAATTTAGATGCAATTTGGCAGAATTTTTGTAATTTTTGCACACCGTTTGAAATATGAATTTATATGGTTTTATTAAATAATGAGCAAAGGAAAAATAGGCAAAATTTGTTAATGTCTTGTACCTTTTATTTTTCCACCACTGTATTATGGCAGATGTCATTACTTATAGTGATTGTGCCAAAATATAGCTGCAGCGTATTTTATCGAGTTCGGATGCAATTTATCTCTACGCGGAGGCGAAGAAATGTTCCTAATTGTTATTCCACTTCTGAAAATTGCAAAAACGCTTCAAATATAGCCATGAGTCATTTAATAATTTCTTTTTTGTCTAATTTGGCCACCCTTAAAAAAAATTAATTAAACACAAAGTGCTTATCTGTTGAGCTGTCCCGTTTATATCTTGTTATGCGAACTTGTTATGTTAGTCAACAAATCCAAATTAATTTAAAAATATGTTATTTTGGTATGCTTTTAGACAAGATAAATTTGAACGTTGAAAGACTTATTTTAACGACTTGGTGGACTCACTTCTTATAAACAAAAATAAAAAAAGTAGAGACAGTCAATCCAAATTTTTAAACACAGTTTGAGCATTACAAAAAGCACTGCACTAACTGATTATTTTAAATAAATTTTCTAAAGCATTGCGGACCCGTAAATAAATGTAGCTTCGAGTGAATTTTTGTCGCAAAACGACGCGTGCAACACGAAATAGGAACTAAGTAACTAATGAGTCTAATAGACTATACCCGCATATGCGCGCTTTTATACATATGTATGTATATATGTCGCTTTAGTGTCACCTTTTCGAAGTTATTTATAGTTAACAGGTTAAGTACTTTGTTGCTTAGAAAATGAAAAGTTCATTCAGTGACATTGCATTTTGGGGGAAAAAATTATATTGGAACATGATTGAAAGAGGATAGAAATACTAATTTGCGATAATTGAGGGGGCCACCTTTCCGAGCAGAGCTTTTATTCAAACTAATTTGTAATAGGAATTGATTCAACAGCCACAAAATTGAAGGGATATCTATTCGAAGTAACACGATATTTTAGAGCTTTGTTGGGTTTTAATAATTTGTATTAACTTTCCTCAGGGCACCTAATTAAATCGCTTTTTTAATTAATCTTTCTTTTTAACACCTTTCTGAAGTTACTTTCCCAAAGACAAATTTACTTGTGCTTGCTATGACGGCTACTAAGCCTTGCTCTTGTAGATCAGCTAATCTATAAATCATTGTCGTGAAACACAACTAAGGTAGATACTTTAAGCGTATTTCGAGGTGCCGACCTCAAGGAAGAAGGGTCTAAGCCGAACGGGTTTTAGCTGTAAAGAGTTGGCTGGTGGCATACGGTGTGATATACTTTAGGTACGTCAGAGTCGAGTTTTGTCAAGTAGGAGTTAATTTTCCTATTGTGCTAGGGTAACGCTGGTCTCTCGAGGCTGTTGAAGCTCTTCCTTTGCAGTGGATGGTAGTTGAGCTCAGTAACGGTTAGAATTTCGTTGATTGCCTGTCGATACAGCGTTGGGTCTATCGGTTGTTGTTCGTAGTTTGATATCTCGTCCTTCAGCTCACAGATATGCCTACCTTCTGAAGTGCCTAGGATGAGGTACTGCCCCCAATAAGATCATGTTCCGGTTATTGCATTCGCAACGGCCGACTATGAACTGTTTACTAAGAATTAAGGTATGTTCCCTTACTGGGAGCATATGCGCTTAGCTCTGCATCCCCTAACTGTCCGGGATTGCCGAGTTGTGGTATGTTTGTAGCTTCGTCCACTGCGTGCTGCTGACCAAACTGGCGTTGCCTAGTTTGGAAACGCCCGCTAATAATAGGCTTGCATGTTACAAAAGTTTTTTGCCTTTGTCCCAAATGCTATCGGCGAGCGATTTGAGAACTTTTTTGCAGTGGTGTACTTTATTGACGATTGTGGTTATGCCAGTAGGCTGTCAAAAGTAACCTCTAGAAATTTACAGTTTTTCACAGTCGATATGAATGCCCAACTACTACAGCTTGTCCTTGTTGAGCCAAGTGGTAAAGCGGGTTGCCAGGGATGTCGTGAGCAAGACGATTAGGCTCCTTGCTGTGATAAAGCAACATTGACTTAAATTGTTGTTGACATGCAATCAATCCCGAAATGTAGAACATTTTTTTTTCTCATTACGTCACGCCTTTGATCACAGCAGCTTGCTAAATCACCTGATCATACATCCGCTCTAAATTAACCACATGTATTTGCATTCCGCAGATCTTTGGTCGCATATTTTAAACTCACTTTCCCTCGATCTTCGCGCCTTTAGTTAGCTCACAATCAATTATCACCCGATTCAAACATGTGCAGTATGTTCACATACATACATACATACAGTGACGAGCAAAACTGTAACATANTGTCTCCAGGTTTTTTTATTGTTGTTGGATTGACCTCAAATCGTTATGAGAGCGGGAGTAGGGGTGTACCAATAAGAATATACAACAAAAGTATGAAAGTCGTTAGAACTTTGAAAGATAGCGGTGGCTGAAATAAAAAGTGTTACATCATGTTACAATTTTGCTCGTCACTGTACATACATACATACATATAAAAATAACAGCGCCAATTAGCGGCCATAACTGAGTTCAAGGAATGAAAAAACTGGATACATTGCAATTACTTATTTACATAAAAATCTACATTTGTACGTACGCAACAAAAATTCGATTGATTTTTATTTCAGCACGAATGGTTGTTTTTCATGACTTTTTTTTTGTTAAATTACGGCATTCTCTTTAGCTCAACCCTATCCGTGTGATCTTCTCGTCAGCCAGTTTTGACCGACCTTGACGCATTGCAGTGCAACAAAAGATCGTCGCAGTGGCCTAGAAGGCTATGCAGTCGAGAATCGGTTGCTAGCAGACATGGAAATGTACTGAAAACAACTGTTTACCGAAAATAGCCACTTAACAGCAAGCATTGTAATTAATTAAAAAAAAAAACAGAACAAAACTTGCCAGAGTTGTAATTACCAAATATGACATACGACTAGCTCATTAACCGCCCACAAGCGCACTGGTCAACGAAAACAAACGCTGAAATAAACAAAAAGGAAGGAAGCAGAGAAAAAATTAAGACATGTGCCGTGCCCATCAGTGTTGCCATTATGGTAGAATTCTACCAAATTTAGTATAATTATTAAATTTTTATTTTAGCAGATTCGTTTGCCATTTGGTAGATTTCGCTAGAAGATTTTTCGGACTTCATTAATTTCAAGTCTAAGTAGAATAAGGCTAACACATTTTATATGAATACCTATGCGAAAAGGTTTAACTGTCAAACAAATTATTTATATTACGAGTTTATTTAAACTATTGGATTAAGATAAAGAGAGCGTTAAACAATTTTTTATTGAGAAAAAGCTCTGGCGTTTTAAAATCAAAATCACAAAGCCTCCCTCTGTAGACCTCTGGGATGAAAACTTTTTCAAACGATTTAAATTGGCTTTTTGTACAGTCAATTCAGCTCCTTTAATGGAGTTCTATAGAGACCGGAAAATATATGAAACAAATGGAACAAGGTCTGAGTTATATTATAAAGGGTGTTTTTTTAGACATGTGGTTTTCAAGAAGAAATAAAACGCATTTATTTTAATGTTATGGCCAAGTATTTAGCTTTATTATAAAGATAAGGGTTTGCCATTATGTTTTAAAAATGAATTCGGGCAAGACACCGCAGCGGCTGGCTCTAATAAATTCCAGTCGAGAGGCTCAATTTTTGACCACTTTTTGCAGCAATTGGGACCGTATGTCAGAAATAACGCGCCGAATACTCTCTTCCAAGGCGTCAATCGCCTCGGGCTTATCTGCGTAGACAAGCGACTTCCCATAACCCCACAAAATATAGTCCAGCGGTGTTAAATCGCACGATCTTGGAGGCCACGCCACAGGCCCACGATGCGAGATAATACGCTCACCAAAAGATTCCTTCAATAAATTGATTGTTTCGTGGGTTGTATGGCATGTAGCGCCGTCTTGTTGGAACAAAAGGTCGTCCACACCAACATCCTCCAATTCAAGTACGAAAAAGTTATTAATCATGGTTCTACAGTGTTCCGGAGTAAGTCTGTTCATTATGAAATGGCAAACCAAACTGAGTGTAAATTAAGTAACAGCAAGATCAACTCCGAAAAAAGTATTGCCCCATTGAAACCACATGTCTAAAAAAACACCCTTTAGATGTAACAAAACTTCCAAACCAAGCGTTCTTAGTTTTTGCCTGTGGTTAGGCGTTGCCAGAATGGAGTACAACACTTTTTCTGGTCATCAATTCCGGTCAGATTTTTAATTGATCTAAAGAACTTTTCACACTAGAAGGTGGAATAAACCTTGACAAGGGTGTAGCGCTCAATTAAAAAAGAGTTTCCTGCTAGTCGCACCGGGCACATTAAAGCTATGTCAGAAAAAGCTTTTTTAAAGTTCAAAATGTCATTTCTTATAATTTCAGGCAGAAATCTTTTCCCGAAGTGTTTATATTTTAAGGATTTACTCTGGTTTCGTGGATGATTTAGAATCGCACGATAGCACGGTTCAACAAAATCTGGTCGTATTTTATCTCAAAAAACGGCGCCGATCTCATCTTATAGATTTGAAGTGCATTTACAAAATTTTTCTAACTCGTCCAGTTTTTGGGGGAAACAATCTTTCTGACACATAAAAATTAAAGTTTGTTTTTAAACCGTGCCTTTCTTGTAGTAGAATTTCAAATTGTGGTGTTTTTTCTTTGAAAATCGGTTTAATTCATAACAGTTGGAGTGGTCTTCAATGTTCGGTAGATTTTGTGTTGGCATTTTGGTAAAAAAAAAATAATTTTGATGCGGCAACACTGGTGCCCATCCCCAAATAATGAAAACGAGAACAACAGAAAATACTTAAGATAACTAATACAAAGAAACAGAGAAATTCAAAAATTAATATTTAATACTTACTCGGCCATTTTTGCGCTGTTGCCTCTACTGATCCGCTTTTACTTAGCAAATATCGTCTTTTTTGTATGTACTTAGTATGCAATCCAAATCGTAAATTTGCACGTCTCCGAAATGAACCTAAAAACGAAATCAAGTATTTTCTAAGCACGCCGAAAGAGGATTCTTCTATGTGCGCGCACTTTTATTTTTTGGATCACCATTCCATAAAAACTTCATAGTTCGCCGCTTTTTTGTTTATTCACTTTTGTTCTTGTTGTTGCGCTGCCGCTGCGACGCGGCTATATCAGCGGTGTGAATCAAATGGGCAAATACGCGCTGCGCTGCGATGCGACGCCCCACACTAATACAAACCGGCGCACAGCAGACAACAACAAAAATTATAGTAACTCAACAAATACAAGGGGCAAAAAAAAACAACACAACGAACTGTATAGCAAAATTAAGCACAAAAAGCAGACAAATTTAAGGTATTTGCGACCTTTACGTCAAGCGATTTCAACTGCACTTCTTTTTTATTTCTTATACGCCGAGTCTGAATTACTTTATGTTTTTGTGCAATGTATTTATGTGTATCTTATTTTTTACCTCTTTTCTGTAATTTTATCTACACTGCGGCAATGCAAATAAGCCACAATAATATTTTCACTGTGCGTCAAGCTACAAATATTTGCTCAGCGTCCGATAAGAAAGAGCAAACCAACGCGTCTCGCGGCCAAAGTTGAACTGAATCGGCGCAAATGGCTGTGGCGAAGTTTTAGTAGCAGACAATTTTTGGCCGGTTTGGTGGTGAAAAGTTTTTTTAGCTACGAAGTTTTAGTAGTAGAAAAAAGTAGAGACAATTTTTTTCTGGACAAAATTAAATATTTATTCTATTTTTCTTTCGTTTTTTTAGTTGAAGTTGTAACATTTTTTAATTGGCAATATGCAAGCCCAAATAAATTTTACTAAATATATAAAAATTGTTAGCAAATTATCTTAAACTTAGAAAACTTTAAACCTAAAATTCGAAATTTTGACAATTTATTCAGAGTTAAAATTTTTGTTATATTTTTTTTTATATAATACAGCAATTTAACAAAACTTATATTACCATTAATATTTTTAATTGTCAATATTTCGATTCCAGATTGAGTTTTATTAAATTACTGGACTTCGAGCTTGTCAAAAATTTTTCATAACTTAAAAATCAAAGGCCAATAACTATAAGCAAAATATACATAAATGTATATACATGTATATGAATCCAGTAACTTCAAAATGTTGAAAATGTTCTTCATAGACATTTGACAGCTCAGCAAAAGTTTCGCACTTTTAAAGGTTTGCGAGGCTTTTTCAAGTTTACTGAACTATTAAATATTTTACTTAATTTAAAATCCATTATTATTAGTTTTATTTAAATTTACTTTTCATATTCGTATAGAATTTTTACGAATCTTTTATGCTTAAAACTACTAAAAAAAATAGAATTTTGGACTTCGTTAATTTTAAATTAGACTTTTTTATAATATATATTTGCCCTTCAAAAATTTGTGTTTAAAGGGCAGATAAGTTCAAAACCTACTTGAGAAAACGGCCCTATGGGGTTTTACCGAGATACATATTTTTGGTTGGCTTTGTTATTTTGCTTGGAAATTTTTGCAAATTTAAAAGAAAATTTATTTATGTTAATAAAGCATTGTCGCGAAAGAGTTTAAGTGAAAAATGATTATTTTTGTCAGTTTCCATATGAAATTTAAATAAAAAAATAGTTTTTACTTAAAGTTGTTTTGTTAGGCATTTGTAATAAACATTTATTTGACTTTTTTACCTAGTTTTTTGAATCTTCTTCTGATTTTGATTTTTAGTTATTCAATCCTAATTAGTTTTCAAGTTTTAAATACAATCAACCCCTGAATGTAAAATATTAAATGTTAATTTAATTATATTTTTAGATTCCATAAAAAATTTAGCTTATCTTTTACTCCATTTTCGCATTTGAAGTTTTACCTACATAAATCTAGCTAATTTGTATTGCATAAGTTCATACAGCAGGAAATTCCAAATACATTTTGTTTTGTTACATATGTACATATTTTTCCATTATTTTATATCTCTTCTGTACGTTGTAAGAATTTTATCTGCACCAACTACTAAAAGCTGCAACACTGCTCTTTCATATGTGGATATAAGAATATTGCATACGTTTAGGCGTCTGTTAAAACCATCTGTTAATTCTGGCAGTTGTCGTATAGCCGTTAAATTCAAACAAGCTTAATTATTTGCCAAAAGCATAAGCTATGTTGTTTTATTTTCCCAGAAGAACCTACCAATAGAATAATTTAATATTGCACTCGGAAAGAGATAAATAAAGAATAATCGGGAGAGAATAAAAATACTCTTAGCCATTTTTTTCAAATATTTTCCTAAAATTTAAATACAAAATTTTGCGTGTTTAAAGCAAATCAAAACTCCATATGAATCAGTAAGATTCGATGTAAATTAAAGGAATTCGTATTATTTCGGACTTAAAGAATTTTCGGCGCCTCTTTTGCACTTACCAAATTTGCCTTACATTGAATATAAACGGGAAGAAATAAATCTAGATATGTATGTATGTAGTACCTTTGTATCCTTTTGAAAACGATGCATTTTTAATTTTTCTTGATTTCTAAATCGATACATGAGTTTTCACAAAAAGTAGACTTACCAACTTTTCACTCTTAGCTAGCGATATGCATAAACATAAGCTAAAGCCGTAACGTACTCTTTGCATTATTTTATTATGCTGGAGGTGATACTTGCAGAGCCTTAATCGCCGCCTGGCTATCTGGGAAGATAGCAATGCTGGTTCCTGCTTTGACGGCAAAAACTTCTGCCTAAAAACCACTTGCCGAATTCGGTAGTCGTGTAGACTTTTCAATTTGGAGGTCGGCTAAAAAAATAATCGCCTCTACGCCACAAAAAATATATGCTTCGAAGCCGTCAGTCAAAACAGAATATTTTCATTCCTTCCCTGATGAAAATATTATGTCGAAGTTTTTCTTGAAGAGAAGCGAAGGACAGATGTTGTCAGATTTCTGACGAACGTTCTTGTATAAAGAGATTATTAGGTGGCATACGACGGATGACTCTCAGAGCTTCCGTTGCCATAATTAGGCGGATCACCGCCTTGTACATCCCAGCACTTTATTGCAAGAATACAGTGCACCATATATATTTTTAAATTGTTTATTTTCCACTTCAAGTTCGGTGTAAGAATGACTCCCAAATACTTATATAGCAAAAGAGGAAATATAATGAGTATGTCTGTTGAAGGAAGGTAGGTTTAAGTTAGAAATCTTTCGTTTTGTAGTGAATAATAGTATTCCTACCATTTAAGCTAAAAAAAAAAAATTATACCTCCAAAAAACAGAAAAATTTACAGTAAACTGGTTTTCTATACAAAATTAAGTAAGTTTACGAGGTTACCAGTTACGGTTTACGGATTCAAAAAATTTGTCAATAGAAGAAAATTTCTGGGTGTTTTTATATAAATTTTTTGTTTTTCTTGAGAAAAATAATTTTAATGGTTACAGTAGAAAATGGTTTATTCTGTTTCACATAAATTTTATCTAGCCATTTCGGTGGTTATATAGAATTTTAATATACTTTTGCTTGAACCTTAAAAATAAATATAATGTTTTACGTGCAAAATAAAAAAAGTTTGAAAAATTCAACTTATTTTAAATCGCAAAAATTTTACAAAATTGTTTATTTCTACCAACTATAACTCAGCGAGTTTTGGAATTTATATGAATAAGTTTAATTTTTTTAATTTATTTAAATTTATTCAAAACCTGGAAATGACCTTTAAAAATCGTCTTTATTTTGTTTATAAAATGAGATAAAGGGGGGATACTAAATTTAGACGGTGATATTTTAATTACCACCCTACTGTTTAAGCAAAAACGCAACCTCTTTGGTCTGTCCATAATAAGATATTTATTACTCAATAAATTGCACAATATACATTTTTTTGTGTACTTAAACTAAATATTCAAATAATTACGTACACATATACACATATACATACATATTGCATTTTTTTTAATTATTGGGAACTTAAAAATTATATTGTATTTACATATGCACACTAAAAGTGACTAAAATGCTTGGAGCTAACGCTAGAAACAGAAGTCAAGTGTACAAGCATATGCATTTTTCAAAATATTCGTAAACTTTTTATCTTAAAAGTTTTCTCAAATATATTGGTTTGCTTTTCATGACGTACTATATATTAAGATTTTTTTTTTAAAATAATATTTCCTGAAAAACATCGCTTACCCGGTCTACGTGCAACACAAAAATCTTATAATAAAATGTGTGTTTTTTCACAAAATTCTGTACTTACTTAACTAAAGTAGAATATTTGTATAATTTTTTTTTTATATTCTTTCTTAAAAATATACATAGATATACGCACATATATTTTTATTTTGTGTATAGGCTTGCAAGTATCTTATTTCCCTTTCTCGTCTAACAATGACTTGTACTAGTTGTTGTTTTTAATAATTATTTATACAGAAAATGACGCAGACAGCGTCGCGTTTGATCGAAAAAAATTGATTAAAAAATAAAATTTTAAACTAAAATGCTAATTTGTTTTGCTGTGGTGAGGTGAATTTGCGGCTAAAGCGAGTGTTGTTGGAACAATACGTTCGCCCTAAATCATCGCACTGCCTACGCTTATAGCCACACCAGAAAGCCCCAAATGGCTAGCGCCAGCGCAAGTCCGATGGTCAGGCCGAAAAGCAAACCGCAAATGACAAAGATAAAGAGAAAGAGTACCGCGAAGCCAGCATAGTGTATGATATTGAAACTGCGAGGCGAAGAAGAACAAAAATAGAGAGAGAGAGAGAGAGAGAGAAATTAATTATAATAAATAGTATACATTTCTTTGTTCAAAATTTCATACTAACACTGTCCAATACATGTGATGCCATTCTGTGGTCTCTGCCGCCTCCTTGAAGTAGAAACGGCGCACACCGATCAAGCAACGATCTATGAACTCAGACCAATCGCACTGACTAGAATCGAAGTTGTAACGTTTCTTATCGCTCTCATGCATTAGTGACATTATGCGTAAAGCATTTTTGAGTGAATAGCGAAAATCTTTGTCTAGGAAGTAGTCGAACGCTTTGGTGCCCTTGTGGAAGACGCGCATGTACTCGAGAGCGCTAAACACAGAAAAAAAGGGAGAAAAAAACACAACAAAATATTGGCAAATGTATTCAACTCTCTCCACCGCTTCACACTTACGTATGCTGTGGCATGCCAACGCCGAATAGTTTTTCCGGTACACCGTAAGCAATCGCAGGTAGTATGTGAAACAGATAGAAGAAGAGATTATAGCGCCAGCCATTACGCAATTTTGTATGCGGTTTCCAGACGAAATTATTCGGTGGATGCCGTTTCACGCTTTCGTTCATAATGACGCAGAATTCACTGAGTGTCAGTGGATTTAACTCGCCCGATGTGCAGTGTATCACTTCGGGTTGTTCGATGGGATGTGTGCCCACATACCAGCCCATAACTAGGGAAGAACTGATCACAAAATCGCAAGGAATGATATCGATGACAGATGCTGCGCGACCGCACATCGTGCGAAAGAGGCCCTTAACGAAACCGGCCAAGTAGCCAAGGTGACCGGAATTGGCATTGCCAACCCAACCCTTCATCGGGTGCTCCCAGGTGCCGTAAACTGTGAAAAAGAAAGAAATGTAAAGAGTATTAGTAAATGTAGTTGATTTCAGTTTGGTAAATTTAACTCTGCTGGTTGCACGATAAGCCTTTAGTAGCTGTGAGCGTACAGAAAGAAGCACCTATTTTCTAAGCCAGCAGGGTATGGAAGTCAACTACGATAACCATAGTGACTAATTTCGATAAATGTTCCGATAACCATGTCGTTCAATTACAAATGACAAAAGGGTNGGGGGGGGGGGGGGGGGGGGGGGGGTGTTGGATGTTATCCCCTCTACTGTAGAGCTTAGTAGTGGACGAAATCTTACCGATATTCACCGCTGCCAAGGGTACGCGGACGATATAGTAATTACCGCCAGAGGGGAATTCGCAAGTACCCCCGGCGACCTCGTCCAAAGAGAACTCAGGTTAACAAAAAGCCTTCTAAAATAGCTATTGTCCCGGTTACCAGGAAAATGACTCTGAAGGGGATGAGGAACTTGCCTTTGGATGGGGTCGCGGCTGGCATCGGCACATAAGTGAAGTATCTGGGAATTATCCTGGATTACGAATTCTTTCGGAGGGCTCATGTTGAGACGGCTACCTCCAAGGCTACGAGAGCGCTGATGGTGTGTAAGAGTCTAGCGCTCAAATCTTAGGGTAGCACTCCAAGGATCTTAAAATGGATGTATACTACGATAGTACGACTAATAGTAAGTTATGGAGCGGTGGCTGGGGCTTCCAGAACTACTCTGGCAACGTTGAGGCAGACCCTCACCAAGATTCAACGTCTGGCGTGTGTTTGCATTATGTGGGCAATGAACACAGATGTCTCTAAAACTACTGAGGGGATTTGAGCAGGCAGTTACGGGCCGTTGTAGGTTAAGAGGTCACTCGTACAATCTAGGAATCTGGTCAACTTTTGTAACGCTGCCAAGGAGAGAAAATTCCACCTCCTTCTGGAGTGTGTAGCTGTTTCCCGCAGACGGGAGAGGAGCAGAGGGCTGCCATGGCCATGAAATTTATAGAGACTCTGGGGCTGGCTGAGGTGTTGTGGGGAGTTGAGGGCACAATAGACCTACTGGCCGCAGTGCGTCATTTATTTAATTTATCTATCTGTCAAGGGTATCGACTAAGAAATAATATAAACAGAAATACGTACATAGGGGCTTTCCAATTGTTATTAAATATTTATCGATAAATACTTACAAAAAAAAAAAATGGTATCGATAAGCATATGGATAAATAAAAAGAAATTCTATCAATAAAAGTATCGATGCAAATTTATAAGGTGATCATCGATAAAAATGGCGATACATTTATGGGTATTGTCTCGATAAACGTATCACAAATTATATCGATAAATCTTCATGAAAAGCTCCATGACGGTATCGATAACACCCATTTCGGGCCGCGTACATAAGATAAAGAAAGTGGAGAGATTTATAAAATTTTTTTATCAAAGTTTCGGTAGCGAGATTTTAGTTGATGTTTCGATAGAGATATCGATAAACGTATATATAGAATTGATCTGGGTAAACATCGAAAATTAAAGACCGATTTACGGTAAACGTTCATAAAAATATCGAAAAATATATCGATAAAATTAAGTTTTTCACGATACAGTGAGAATTTCGATTCTTATGAAAATTAATTTCAGTGCGCTTTTAAAACAAAATCATAATCCATTTTCTACGAACTTTATTCCAATCCACTTACCAATCGATGGCCTCACAATGGCCGCCGGCAAGCCAGGCATTTCCGCTATTAGTAAGTTCTCCGATAGATTCTTTGTGAATGTATATGTATTGGGATGATCACGTATAATCTCTTTACATTTCTCATCTGTGAAATCTTCCCAATAAGCATCGTCTTCAGCGATTTTCATCATTTCATATGGATCAAATTGTGACTTGTAGACCTCTTCGACAATCAGTCCACGATTGTTGCTATTACAAAAAGCAGTTGAAAAATAAACATAGGCAGAGAGATTTTTCAATTTTTTTGCCAATTCAATGGTGCGCATTGTGCCAGTCAAATTTGTTTTGATAGCTGTACGTAGTGGAGAGCTGAATTTAATTGTAGCTGCGCTGTGATAGATCACATTCACCTTGTCGATGAGTTCGTTGAGCACCACCTCGCTGAAGCCGAAATTCACTTCACTCAACTCGCCGACGACGGGCACCACTTTGGCTAGCGTTTTCTCATTGAACTTTTGGAAGATCTATTGTTAAAGAGAATAAAAAAAGAATTATATACCACATACTTAGTAATGTTAATATATAAAAATAAAGATGTGAACTAATTCAAAAAAAAAAAAAAAAAAAAAATATTTTAATAAAAAAAAATCAGCGAAATCAGCTGAAAAGAAAATAAATATTATTTTTTTTTTAGTCTTTATAATATTTTTCATTCTTGCAGTCAAGTTTTCACCTTCATTTTATAATTATCTTGTCAGTCCGCGAGTGTGCGCAGCTCACTTCATCGTCTGTCTTAAATAAATTGTTACTTCAACATGGTTGGCGATGATCGTATCAAAAAAACAAGCCGGTTATTCACACACAAATAATCTCAAATAGGAAGTTATCATCATTGATAAGCTTTCACGGTATCCGTATTTAGATAAAGCTATTCTAAAGACCAGGGCTTTCCTTCATTTGGACCCGCCGGAAATATTAAAAAGGGGAATCAAAACACTACTTCACCGGTATCAAGGTCGCCGGGCTCGCCAATGAGCTGTAGTTATGCGAAATAATTATATCTGAATGAAATAGGAAGCGCAAAACTGACAGACAAGTACGGCAGGTAACAGACGGGTTAGATCCTTCATCCTGGGCATATTAAAAAGGACATTCGAAAAACTTCTTCAGCGGTATCATGGCCATCGGGTTAAAGCCGCTTATGAATAAATCTTGGGTTTTGTGAGGACGTTGCCCACAGACTGGGTAGCTGTTCGCCATTTCTGAGTTTAGCCGTTGTGCTAGGGTGCCCTTAGTCTTTCTTGGCAGTTCTGCTTCCTAAAAAATTATGGACGGCGGTCAGCATATTGTTGTCTTTGCTGGTGCTAATGCTCTTCTAACAGCATCGCTGTGCGCTTTGTTGAACACCACTTTGTACTCTGCCTCACAAACGGGAGGTCTAAGAATGGCTCGATACTCGTATGTCTGATCTTTAGCTGTTGACAGATAAGAAAGTCTTCAGCCTTCGTCGCGTTATTTGTTGCAAGTGGCGGAGGTATGCGCTAAGCAAAGGCTATCAAACATGCTGATTTTGCTTATGTTCGCTAAGGAGTTACAAAAAAGTTATGCCTAGGTTTTAAATTAAAAAATTGTATGTTTGCAGCTTGTCAAAAATTTGTGTCCAATTTTGAAATGACTAAAAAATTATGTCTTGTTTTGAAACAAAAACCAAAACCAAAAATTTATGTAAAGTTTTTGTATCAAAGAGATTTATGTATATCCAATTTTTAAATGACCAACAAATTATTCAAATTAAAAATGACCAGAAATTGATGACCGCATTGTAACTTTCCAAAAAAAAAAAATATATCGCATTCTGAAATGCCCAGAAAATTATATAGTTTAAAAATAACCAGAAATTTAAGTCCTGTGCGTGAATTACCAAAATTTATGTATAATTTTTTAATCACCGAAAATGCACTCCCACTTTGTACGTTATCAAAAATGTATTTCCAATTTTGAAATCTCCAGAAAATTATGTCTAGTTTTGAAACAACCAAAAAGTAGTGTAAAATTTATAATTTAAAAAATTTCTATCCAATTTTAAAATGACCGAGAAATTATTTCTAGTTTCAGGATAACACAAAACTGAGGTGCGCTTGGTCAGTTTCCAAAAAATAATGTCCATTTCTGAAAATTATGTACAGTTTTAAAATAACCGGAAATTTATGTGCACTTCGCAAATCACTAAAATTTATGTCTAATTTTTGAATCACCAAAAACTTATGTCAGTATTAAAATGCTCAAAAATTTATGTCCCGTTTGTAAGTTCCGAAAAAGTTATGCCTAATTTTTAAATTACCAAAAATGTATGAAAAGTTTTCAATTTAAAAAATTTATATCCAATTTTTAAATATTAAAAAAATTATTTCTAATGTTAAGATAACCAGAATTGTAAATTTTGAAGAAAAGTGATGTCTAATTCTGAAACGTCCAGAAAATTATACACAGTTTTAAAATAACCAGGTATTGAAATACAGTGCGCAAATTATCAAAATTTATATCCACTACTTTTAAAGAACCATAAATTTATGTCCAGTAAGTAAATTACTAAAAATGTATCTTACACGACGAGAAATTTATGTAGCGTTTTTATGTGACCACAAATTTGTGTTCAGTTTTTCAATCACCAAAAATGTACGCCCAATTATTGAATGAAAATTTATGTCGATTTTACAAATTACCAAACGTGTGTAACCAATCTTTATAATACCAAAAAATTATGTCCTGTTTTCAAACTGCAAAATCTGTTTATTTACAAATTCTCTGGTCTGGTTTTCTACACTCAAAAGTTCGTATGAATTATTTTTATTCCAATTGAGTTGATTTGTGTAGCTCAATAACTAACTACTGGCTTAAATAGCATTTCAAACTATTTTGAGAAAAAAAAACAGAGCATATATGTAGAGTATTGTTTTTAAGAATTGTGCGGACATTTTTGCTCTTAGACAGATTTCTATTTACAGGAGAAATCGCAACTTCCTAGTTTAATGTTTCAACTCTTAACCTGGTACGCACTCAAAATGAAAGACTTCAGCGGCAAACTTGTTATTAAACAAAAAGTGAATTGCTCTAAGTTAACTAAAGCGCACAAAATTCACTTCGAGGGCAGACGTATGTACATACTTTTATGTACACGATGTATATGTCAAAACTATAATTACAAGCAAAGGTAATTCACATTTTCACTCAAGCATTACAAACTCACTTAATTGAGGAGCGACAACTCCCAAAAGGTATAACCAAAACCACAACTTTTCATCACCCAAGCGTAACCGCCTACGAGATATTACTCAGACAAGCGACTTTCAATGAATTGCATGCGACATTTGTCCGAAAAGGGCGGATGTGCACAAATAGGCTTAGTAAATTATGATGAAATGATACAAGGAAGTGAAAATAAAATTAGAAAAGCTAAAATTAGCGCAAAAATACTGAGCACACAATGCAAAGATGAAGACAATAGAAAAACAAGAGACTTGAAAAGCATGCGGCACGGAAAAGTGATTTATTTTCGCCACATTTCGCTTTCATTGTCTTCATCTCTTTTCGTTGGTGACACCACCCACACGCACTCGGAAGTCACTGACCGCTAGTGTGTCCGCTAGTGTGCATGCGCATGCGCGACACGTCAAATGCGCTGAAAGCACAAAGCAGCCGGTAATAGTAAAATAAAATAAAAAATTGTGGAAGAATAATAGGTACATTTGTAGCAAAATAATTGCGCATTTAATGACACACGAAGTGCGATTTTAGTTGTTAATTAATGCGACTACATATGTTTTGTATGCTTATTGCTATTGTTTCGTTTTCTGTTACAAATGCAATAAATTTAAATGTAATTGCGCGTTGTATTCATAAAGTCAAATTTTGCAGCTTACAAGTCATAAAGAGCCAAGCGACAGCCGCATAGTGGCTGTGCTGAATGGGAAAAATAAAATTATGAATAATTAAAAAAAAATATGAAAAATGAGCGCTGAAATGAAATTGCTATTTAATAGCTAAAAATTACCGCAATCCACTTACATTTTTGGTGCTTGAACACCGTAGCTGTTTATGCTAAAAAAAAAATCCGTACATCTTCGTTAAGCTTGTGAATTCCTTCCGACTACACACTCAGCGTGGCGTGCCTCATCTGCTTCACATGTCAACTTGATATGAACATAAATTGGGTCAGCCTCAAGCGAACTGTGGCAATTTAACAGTGAAATGTATTGTTTGCTTGATGTGCCTTTTGAGAAAGCTTCTTTTTTTGTTAACTTAACGCTTAGTGATCTTATACATTTAGATTAATTGTTACTTGAGAAAGCAGGCCTGAATATATTATTACATTCATATTCTGTTTATATAATTTTTAAAAATTTTTTTATAGAAAGATGTCTATTTTTTAAGTTTTTATATCCCAAAAGGCTTCAGTCTTCCTTCTACCCGCTAAGCCGATAAAGTCCCATAGACAATTCCTCAGTGTAGTACTTTCATATGGCCGCAAGACCTTTAACGGGCAGGATCTGCCTCTTCGAGAAGTATGCAAATTTTGATCATGAGCAAAGCGAGCAATGACGAACTTCCTGTGCTGAGCAGTTCTACCGCGGTCTTTCATTACTTCTTTCCCATTTTTCGGGCTACCCAATTGACTAACTTTAGTGTATAGCCGGCAGTCCTTATGGAATAGGTTATAAAATAAAGAACCCTGCATGCTTTTGGACACAGCGAGCAAAGCCTTTTACTGACTATTCACCGCCATCGACGGCACCGAAAGAACATACTTGAATCACTTTCACATTTTAGTAAAGAGTAAAGTAAAGGGGGTTCTTAATCCACTGTTCTCCAGTACCACGCGAAATTATCGTCCGTAAAAACTCTAGATATTCGGTAACTGATTTACTTCGAGACATACCACTCTTGTCCAGACCTGAATATCTTTCGTTATCATCTCGAGTATTTCATTCCGTGGGCTTAGGATAGCTTAGGTTAGATTAGAGAGCCGCCTCCGTGGGTGGAGGTACACTTAGACAATTATTTAGGCTGTTCGTTATGGTGCCCTTAAGAAGGGTAGGGGTGGCGGTAGGTAAGACTCAGGAAGGTCTGAAGGATTGGGCGGAGCGTAGAAGCAGAGGGCGAAGGAGAAGGAGGACGATGACGCAGGTCATCGGGAGCGTGGAAGTAATGCGATCCGAGGGGTTTGAACCTTAGGTTTGCAAAGACAGGGCAGCAGGTGTTGAGATAATTTCACCTCATATCCTCCATGCAGCTGCTAAAGTAAGGGTCATCGATGATATTCAGCCTCCCTGCATGCTTACCTGTCACGCAATGATCATTTAGAACTGCCACCAAGAACCAGAGGTTCTGACTGTGTTAGTCTCAAGAGCTCCCGGGATCGGCTCCGGTCTACAAGTGACCAGAAATATTTAGCTACCTTGCATTCCAGGGTAATCGACCAGTGCTCGCTGAGCTGATTAGACGCCCCTTTGGGCAGAAGTAGATCACATGAGATCAGGGGAGCACCCTAAACTTAAGGACATTGGAAATATGTACATACATGTACCAGAGATGATATAGTTAGACCATCAGCATAAGCTGTCTGCTGTAATTTGATGCGGCTTTTACTCTACCGCAATTAACCTTTAAAAGAAACCAAAGTATGAAACAGCTAACGCTTTGAGCAGACCCGCTGTAATGCTGATTTTAAAGGAAGTCAATAAGGAAAGTCTGTTGGAAAAATAATTCAAAATTAATTTGCCAAAGTGGTTGACTCTCCTTTTTTACTATGGGACCTACATATGATAGAGGCGAACCCAGACGGGAACAAGTAGCGTCCCTAAATTCCAATTATATTCGAGTAGACTTTAAACAAAAAAAAAAAAAAATTAAAATACTACCGAGGACGACTTTAACTAGTTCATAACCCTTTGCCTGTGTTTGAATTCTTTGTAACAATTATACTTTTTTTTGGGAATAAACCATACATTTTGTTATATGAAAAAATAACTCGTTAAATTGCGCAATAATTTTTTATAAAAATTACCCTAACGCCTGGTTTCCACTGGAAATTTAATATATATATGTACACTTGCAATTTTTTAATGGAAGAAATTTTTTTTCAATTGTATCTTATCAATACCTATTTGGAATTTTTTTCTCTTTAATTTTCTCACTTACCG
Organism: Rhagoletis zephyria; assembly: GCF_001687245.7. Classification (NCBI taxonomy): domain Eukaryota; kingdom Metazoa; phylum Arthropoda; class Insecta; order Diptera; family Tephritidae; genus Rhagoletis; species Rhagoletis zephyria. Next base: position 726,360 of record NW_016157096.1, read on the forward strand.
GCTTCTGCAGCAAACGACTGATACGCTCATTGGGATCAAACTTGCGCTTTCCTCTGACTAGTACATAGATGGTGCCAATATCGGGATGTGTATCCAAGAGCTCCTCAATTAGCACCGTGCCGAGAAAGCCAGTGCCACCGGTGATGAAAATATTTTTATGTGCGAAAAATTCCGGCACAGTGCCGATATTCTTCAGATTCTTCTCATTCTGCTCCTTCAGCGATAACTCCTCAGTGCTGCTGCCATGCTCGCTGATGACAGCCATCGCGTAATTGAGATTTGTTGGCGGCGCCAATGTGAATGTTTACCAAGAGGCGGAACGAAAAAACTGCGACGATTGTTGAACGTCACTGTGACGAATTTTAGAAAATATGAGTGAAGAGATGGACGTACAAAAAGTAGGCGCTGAAAAGAGGTAAGTGGAAAAATATACATAATTAAAATGATAAAAAAATTACGTTTTCACAAAAATTTAAACATTACAAAAAACAAAAATAAAATTAAATACATATATAAAAAATATAAGCAAATTAAAACACTCAAAAATTTATCAAAAATTAAACAATTAAAAAATAAATAAAATAAAAAAAATATGCATACACATGTACATATGTATATTTTTTATAATTTGAAAAATTCGCAAAAAATATAAAATAAAATAAAACTTTTTTTTCTGAATAATAAAAAGTACGCAAATGTTGGAAAAAGTTGATGACTAAGTGATAAAAAAACTTATTGGTTATGAAAACGCATATTACAAAAATATGCAAAATATTTATTTTCTGCATGCACATGCACATATTTACGCGTTCGTATGTGTCTATGACTCACGTTGAATGCGTTTTTAAAATTTTATTTTTGTTTTTCTCGCGCAATTAAGAAGCAAAAAATATGCAAAGGGAATTTCTTGCATTTTTCGTGACTATGTACAAAAAAGCCGTGCTACAAAACAAAAACAAATATTTTTTTGTAAAATATCAACAACATTTGCACTTGACCACTGTCGGTGTCGACGAAAGCGCTAACGTAAGCGATAACAGTAGCCACGGCCAGAGCTACAGGCAGAGCGACAACTATATATATATACATATGTATGTACATAGATAGGTCTTTGGCTTGACGCGGCGCGGCGCGTCGGCAACTTGTCGTTAGCTAGCCTTGAGCGCATGCGTCTAAACAGCAGCACCCAACCCTGGCCTTGGTGTGTGCGTTCAAATTAGTAGCGCGAGAGTAAATCGGTTTTTTCTGCTTCTGCTTCTTCTTCCTTATTTTTGTTTTTTGTTTGTGCTGTTAATTGTTTGGAGGGTTATTGCTGTCCATAGAGTTTTTTATATCTTGTAATTTTTTTTTTATTAATTTCAGTTTACATATTTTTTAATAACATCTTTGCTTTAGCTGAGAGCACGTTTGTTTATTACCGTTAAATGCTGCATCGACGCAAAACTGGTTGTACAGGGTCAAGGTTATATGTTTGTATAAGAACTGGCTTTGACTTTGAATTTGATTTGAACTTGGGTTTGGGTTGTCTTTTTTATTGTTTAAGAACAAATTCTTGAAAATTATAAATTTTTAATTAACACAGTCAATGATTTATTAGCGCATTTGTATTTGTTTTATTGCTTTAGAAGTATTAGCAGTGTTACGTGTTACTTTTGAAACCAGTCCTTAGCTTTATTTCATAGCTCACTTTAACTTAGAATGCTCTTTGTTCTCATTACATTTAATCTTTGTCAATCCGATTCTTGTGCGCGTCACAGAACAACCGCTTGCAGTTCAGCTTTTTGACAAATAAAAATACGTACATATTTGAATAACCCTATCCAACTGACTGCCGAATACTGCGTATTTTTTTAGTTCTTCCGTAAGTAAATTTTAAAATTCCCAGCATCTGTTTTAACAGAATTTCAATCTGCTGCGCAGTACTCAACTCTTGTGCAGCTTCTCAACTTCTATACTTTGCTATAAAGGTTTTTACGTATGCACTCACATAAGTATAGCATCCTATAAATACCTACATCCATACATATAATCAATGAATGAATTCGTGAGATTCGTATTTTTCGGCATTTAAAATGAATATCCAATTCTGTTTTATTTATTTTATCCGTTGAACCGGTATTTGTGTTAAGGTCAATTTGAATTATTTCTTATGAAGCTGCGCATTGTTAAATCGATGATAAAATTCGAATGCTTGTAATAACAATACATGTGTACATTAGGGTGGTCCTTAAAAATATCAAAATCATGGGGCAACACTTTATTTTGTTCTACGTACAAAATGAAGAACTCCACTTACAAAATGAACACATCGCCGAAAATTTCACAATTAAAAAAACATATTTACATATTAAATTTTTTTTTTTAATTGCAAAAACACGACAAAACTTTGCGCAGCTATAACTCAGCGAGTTTATGAATAAATAAGTTTCAATAATATGCCAAATATATGAGATCTCAAGTCAAAATTTCGTAGAATTTTTGCGACCTAAAAAAAATAAATTTTTGTCAAACCCATAACTTTTTCTTTAAACTTAAATATTTGTACGTGGAATGAAATAAAGGGCGCCCCAGACAAAATTTAGATTTCGTAATTTTAAGGACTACCCTAATATACATACATATGTACTATCATAACTGCGTCACCATAACCGGAACTAGTAAGTGTATGCCGCTTCGAGGCGGTCATAAAATGACGTTTTGTGCCAAAAGTTATTACAAAATAGTTTAAAAGTACCTGGCCATTTGGAGAGGAGCGGGCTGCTACAAACGTTTAAAACTTGCAGAAGTGCTTCCATATCGCACACCGTCTTCAAAAGAGGCACAACTCAAAATTTGGCATTTTTGAAATTATGCGTTAAAAAACATACACAGAGCTTTTATTTACCTTTCAGCAAAAGCTGGAGAAAATGTTTGTTATATTTTTTTTTAATTTTCGCCCATTAGGGTGGTCCAAAAATGCATGCGAAAAAGTAAAGTCGGAATTTTTATGCTCTCAGCCCCTGGGTTTGTTCTATACCGAGAAAAATACACCCTTATTTTTTTATTTTGAAATCAAAAAATATTTAGAGGTCGCTCAAAGCGCTCAAAGTATCCCATGTATTTTATAAAAAAACTACTTTTCGTAGAAATGGTATAAAATTCTTAAAAATCAATATTTTTCGACCGGAAAACTCTATTTCTCTTCAGGAGATTCTCAATAATAATAATCAATTCTTTTTTTAACAATTTTTTTGTAGTAACTTTATTTTATAGGTCCGCGAAAACTCCTAGAAAATGCCTGAAAATGCAATAGGGGATAAATAAAATATCTTTATTATTGAAAAATTGTTAAATAAACAATTGGCTATTGTTATAGGAAGTCTCCTGAAGAGAACCAGGGATTTCCGATCGAAAAATATCGACTTTCAAGAATTCCATACCAATGCCACGAAAAGTTTTTTTTTCCCCATATAAAATACATGGAAAACTTTGAGTGCTTTGAGCGACCCCTAAAAATTTTCCCATTCTTGAAAAATACTAAATCTTATTTAATTTTTAAGTTTTTAATTTTAAGTTTTTTCCAATGCTCGCAACTTTTTGGCATGCGAGAGATCCCATCAGTAGCTTCTAAAAAAGACGTCGTAGCACATTTTAAAACCGGCGATAGTTGATAGCTCATATTTTCTTCTTCTTCTACTGTCCTTCTCAAATTACACGCTTATAATTCAAAATAAGTCATGAGCTCATCTCTTTAACACCCACGTTGTAACTTAGCAAGAATCGCATTAAATATACGTATATTTCAAATCTCATCATTCGACGTAAGGAAAACTCTAACCAGGCTAAACCCATTTCGTGATTGCTTTCTTTTAGACCTAAATTGTTTACAGACAAAAAAGAAAATACAAAAACAACACTTCGACCACCTAAGTTCGAATTCAGTCATAATAAGCCAACTTTGTTACCATTAAGCGCTAAGCCATAGCTTTTAAAAATTCCCTTTGCAAAGCAAATAACCCATGCGTACCGCACACACCCACCAGCGAGTTCGTTGCTTAAGTCTTTCGATTAGTTAGCAGCGTTGTAGAGCGTCCACAACTATGTATGGCTGTATTTAATTTATTATGGGCGTACACGCTTTGAAAACTGGATAGTTTTGTAAATATTGACAGTTTTGTTAACGTGCATAACGTCACTTGAAAGGCAAAAAGCCGTAACTAACAAAAAATTTAAAATCTAACTTTTTTATTGATTGTGATGAATTTCATCGAATTACAAGTCCACAGATCGTTGTATGCTCTTTTATTTTGTTAGTTAACCGTTTTTATATTTAAGCTGCCGATATGTATGTATGTAAGTAGATAACTTTGTATGTGCGTGGCTACTTATCGTTTATGCAAAGAACAATGACCCGTTTTGTGTGAGAAGCGAATAGCTTAGTTGAAGGGCCTTGAGGCGGAAGTGTTTTACTTATGTATTTATGTATTGATAAAATTTACTGACAAAGATTGTTACCATCACATATGTACATACATATCTTACGGCGTTGGAGCAATATTTTATTATACAAACAATAAAGAACCGGTTTTATTTGCAAGACAAAATCTTTCAGTAGATATCTAAAGCACAAATTGTATGTAATTTTAAGTTCTTTCTAGATTTTGCACATTTTAAAAATTAACACCTGCTTAATAAATCACAAATTTTTATGAAAACTTAGTTAGTATAAAGCTCTTTAAATGTACATACATATGTATATAATAATTTTATGACTGTTGCCACGCAAAGTTTAGGCATAGTTTAATATGTAAATTTATATAATTTGGGATTGCTAAAATCTGCCAAAAGAGTTTAGTATATTTAGCATACAATCAATCGCAAATATACATACATATTTATGCACGCAAAATTAGTTAGCGCCAAAGTGTGCGTTTCGCATTTTTATGCAAATTCGATCTTAATTTGTGTATGGAATGGATGTTATCGGATTAAACTTTCTGTTAGTTATTTATTATAATTTTTCAATATACTATTAAATATATGTATGTGCACGGTTAATTTTTGCTGATGTAAATTTATGTGCCTATTTGTGTTGCTTGTAGATGTCGTGTTTGCGATTATATGGCAAGTGTGCGACTTTAAATTTTTTGGGGGAAAAACCTCAAATGAGACATATGTTTCAAGGACAGTTGCTGCGTTGCATAAGTATTCACAGCTTTAAATGAATTGGTGCGTATACTTCAGTCATAGAGGATGACATTAAAAAAAAAAAATAAATAAAAAATCGTGGCATACTTCTTTCTAAGAGCCTACCACCGATGCACACTGTTCAGTCAAATAATAATAATAATTTCATTTTCGATTTGTAGATAAATAGTAGTAGTTGAAAAAAAAATTTAGAATAATGTATACAGAAGATTTATATTACTGCGCCCTTAAAGATAAAAAATATGCTAAAATGAAAAATTTAATAATGATGAAAAAAGTTGTAGTAGTGGTTAAAATATTCAGCCAACAGAGAAGACTTTATTCAGTAATTTAATTTTTAAATGTGCAATAGTTCTGAAACAAGCATAAAAACTAACCAATTGCTTTTTCTCAAAAACTCATACTTTTCACTTAAATTTATTTTAAAAAATTTAGTAAAAGGTCAGAAATTTTGAGAAAAACATTTGCTTAGGTTTTATGCATACGGCCCATAGCTTTAGACAGAAGGACGTAATGTCTAAGGTCATTAAGCAGTGATCTCTGTAGAGAATAAATGCATTATTGAACATTTTCAGACTCCGTACTGAGTACGCCATTTTGAATAATTAAAATCTAACGACATTTCCGTAATCTTCAAACATCAAAAAAAAACACTAAGAAGCGAATTTTAAAGGGGCTCACTGATGTCTTAAACTTTTTTGGAAGTGATATTGAATGGGCAATTTTGAATATATAAAATCTGATACTAAATTTACAGTTTAAACTTTTTTGGAAGCGATATTGAATGGGCAATTTCGAATACTAAATTTACAGTTTGTGACCTCAAAACCACCCACGAAACAAGTTTCAAACAAATTCAATAAATTAAAAAAAACATGTCTGCTGTATTATATATTGTCTCCTCAATCCGCGACGATAAAAAAACCCCTAAGTAATGAGATTGAAGGTAATCCGATTAATTTTCGATTTTTGATTTTTAAAATTCAATATCAAATCCTTAATTAGCAACCCGACCAAGAAAAGCGAAGGTAGTTTTTATCCCGAATATCGAACAAAATCCTTTAAACCAATCTGCCTGTATAACTCCATATGTAAGGACTATGATCTTATTAAACTAGCCACTGAGCTCGCTTCTGCACGCTTATATGGCTGGCCGCTCTACTGAAACTGCCCTGATGAGTGCACTTTGGGATGGCTTTATAAGGTGGTTATATGAGGTCTACAGGACACTTTTAGTTCGCTTCCATTGAAGTTGATTCAACTAATCGCTTTGTCATTATTTCTGTGGCTTGAAAAAGCTCTTTGCTTTTGTTGTAAATTTTCTTGAAGAAATAAATAAGAAGAAATTTTTTTTCCCTTTCTTGTGCGTCATTTTATATGAATTTTTCGTTTTTATGAGAGCTAGAAACAGCTCTCTAAGGCCTGTCTTCAGCTTTCAAGAAAAACTGAAAATGCATATAAAATTACGCATTTTCGTAAACATTTTGAGTATGCAGTTACAAGGCTTATGAAATTTTAGTAAAACAAGTGCTAGTTTTAAGCGGCTAAAAATCGATTAGATTTTTAGTAATTTTTTTTTGCTGATGGCTTTATGAGAACGAAAAATGACTCTGAAGATGGCCGAAACTGGGTTCGTCTCCAAATCAAACTTGACAAGGGATGACGGAAATTCGTTCCAAAGTAAATCATTTTACTACCCAGTCGGAAAAATCAACCAACACCAACAGAAGAGTATTTCTAATTTTTCTTGAGAACTGGAGGCGGCCCTTAAAGCATGAACCATATTTTTGGAAAAAATAACAAAAAAATTTTAGCTTAAAAAGCATTGTAATTATTAAAAACAAAACTCAAAACTGATGACAAAAGTTTTATATAAAAAAAATTAAAATCTCAAATTCCTAAAAATATTTTTTTGTTTATTTTTTGCACTCTACGCATAAACAAATACAGGTGTGCATAAATATGAATGCTTCCGTGAATTACGCATGAGTTGCTTAATTAATTCATCTACACAATTATTAACAAAAAAAAAATAACAAAAAAATCATTATAGAATGTCACTCCGTGTGCCGCCGCTTATTAAAGATTCATACCAAAATTTTCGCCCACATTTTTATTGAGGTATGCGATTTTTCTGAATTTGAGCGTGAGATGACATTTAATTTGCATACACATGTATGTATGTATAAAGAAACAGTTCAAAACATTCAACTCAAACATGAAGAAGTTACAAAATTTGTGGTTTACAAAAATGGCAAAAAGAAATCAGCAACCGATTTGTTGCATAAGTGAGGCAAAAAAGAAGAAAAAAAAACTAAAAATAAAAAGCTATACAAAATACATACAGTTGTGTCCACATTATTACGGACGCTACCACTATACAAGTTTGAACATTTAAATTTTCTACATTTATTTTGAGGAAACAATTGAATACATTCAACTTAAAAATGCAGAAGTTACACAATTTTTTGTTTACAAAAATGGTAAATAGAAATCAACAGCGAGTTGTTGCATAAGTGAGACAAATGAAGAAGATATGTACACTAGTGGCCACATAATTAGGGACACTGTGTACTACTTTACAAGTTGTGACCATTTATTTTTTCTTTATTTTGCTACAAAAATATAGTTTATAACACAACGAAAAAAAGTATTTCAAAGTTGCAGATCTTGTACAACATTTATAAAAGTCGCCAAATTAAAAAAAAAAATAGTTATAAAAATTTTAAAATTTTTTATCAGAATTTCTATAAAAAAATCAGTATGCAATTTTATAGCCCATTAGTGTAGTAAAGCGCAAATTTAAGCAGCTAAGAAATCTTGTTGATTTGTGAGAGTTTTTTTTTTGCTGGCATAGTTGCCAATATTCGCCCATATAAAAAATGTTTGAACATACTTTTTCGTGTATGCAGTTTTTTAGTACATTCAATAAAGTGCAAGTTGGAAGTAGCTACAAATTATCGTTGATTTTGAACATTTCCTTTGCGGACGCTCTCCCGCAATTTTTTTTTTTCATATAAAAGAAAAATAACCCAGAAAATAAAACGAAAAAGCATTGTCCTTAATCAAGCGCTTGGGAGTGTAAGTGCCAATATATAAAATTACAAAAAAAAAAAATAAAATGAAATACAAAAAATAAAAAAAGGTTGCTTGTGCAAAATATGTAGGTCAAGTGAGAAAATTGATAGCTTTTGTTTTATACCCGTTTTTGTGATGCTTGAGCAATTAAATATTGTATTTGAGCACTGGACATAAATACTCCTACATATTAACATACAATGTATATATGTACATAGCAATAATCCCACAAGGCAAATTGATTTCTAAATTTGAGACATCAAATATTTTGAGGTGAAAAAAATTCGCAAGTTAAATTATTTTTTAAATTATATTTTGTTCGAGTAATTTCTACAAACTGTCGGAATTTACTAAGTCTGGTTAAAATTTTTTAAAACGGACGGTAGTCAATGTGATTTTGAAGATTTGTTCTTTTTCGATCAATCGAATTTTTTGTGTCAATTACTGTTGGTAATTAGCTATTATTTTATTTAGAAAAAATTATTTAGAAAAAAGTAATTAGAAAAAATTATTTGACTCATTCGGTTTATTCAGAAACTATTTCACAATTTTCGTGGTCATGGTGCAAAATGTGCCTTAAAACTGGTAAGAAGAAAATAGCATTGTCATTGTTCAAAGTCAGAGTTTACATTCGTCTTTGTTTTTGATGCTCAGCGGCTACAAATACAAACAAGCAGTAGTGCTATGGGCGCTTAAATCCCGTTTATCAATTATGTATGCAGATTTTTTTCTGATGTGCGAGCGAAAATACCGCACAACTTTTGGATGCTGTACAAAAGATCACTGCGATGATTTTTACACCTTACACAAGTTTATAATAGAAAAGGAAACCACTACAAAAAAAGTTACTTTTATACGCCTTTGCAAACATGACTTTGCAAGTTCTTTTTTGTTTCGAGTAGTTGTAAGATTGATCAGCCGCAGGTATGACTTTAATGTTTAGAAATTATTAAAAGCATAATTGACCGTTAACAAGTAACAAAATTGTAAAAATAAACACCAATAAATATATAAATAAAAGATATTTTTAGATTCTAAAATCATAAGAACCCACAGTGTATCGACCATATGGAGGCGGTGGAAAAAAGGCATGATGACTGTTGCTAAAAAAATACCTGCTGAGAAAACTAAAAGTCATAAATACAAAATTTCACAACATTTACTCAGCCCTCTGTTTTTACGAACGGTACATTTCCAATGAATGAATAATAGAATCGTCACGATATCGAAATATCAGTTCAATTGCGTTTGGCGGTGAACCCATAAAAGCAAGTGTTTTTTTTTCACTGTTATCAATTCCTTAAGTGTCATGCCTTTTTCATGTGAAAGTATTTATCACTAGTTGGTATTTTTATCTTATTTTTTTTTTTGATTCTTGTGGTTTTTGCTGTTGAGTGAACTATGTATGTTTTAACAACAGAAAAAATTAGAAAAACTATATTTTTGATGCTAAGAGTATGTATGCAGGTAGCTGCGATTGGAATTTTCTCCCATTTTAGAAAACGATGTTCTCGTAAGTTTTTATAAACTGACTTTTCATATTTTTAGCGATAAAAGGTGATAACTTTTGCCATTTATTTTATTTTTCTTTTAAATAATAATAAACAATTTTTATTGAGCTCGAAGCCGTTTTTTTTTGTGAAAAATTATGGTAGAAAAAAGAACACTAGTTTATAAATGGTAGAAGTTATAAGTAGCTGCTATTTTGGCTTTGTAAGCTGGAATCGCTGCTCGGAATCCTAGTGAACTCGATGAAGACGCCTGATGAGGAGATGTGGGTGTCTCCGAAATAGCAGCTATAAGTTCCATCATTTTAGTGTTGGTTTTTACCACAATAATTTTTCACAAAAAAAGAAAACGACCTCAAGCTCAACAAAAATTTTTTAATATGTGTTATTAGGCCAAAAAAATACAAAAAAAAAAAAACAAATTTATTTTTTAACGCAAAAAAAATGAAGTTAATAGTTTCTCCAGTCTTTCAAAATTTTATTGGAATTTTTCTCGTGATTTTTTTTTAGAATCTTTCGAGATTGTTTCGGGACTTTTCGGCAGTCTTCGGCAGTCTTCGACTCGATGTTTGCGGTATTTTTTTTTTTACTTTTAGTATTTTTTCGAACTATTCGAGATTATTTCTGCACTTCTTATTTCGAGCATGTTTCTGCTTGCGTTTTGATTGAAATTTTTTTTCGCAACTGGGAATTTATATCGGAAGTTTTCGTGACCTTTAAACACTTTCGGTATTTTCTCCCAACATTTTAGGGTATATTTAGGATGCTTTTTAGGAATTCGCTATTTTTCGGGTTATTTAGGACTAACCGCTTCTTTCGGATTGTTTTTGGGAGTTATCGATGCTTTTATGTAAATATTAATAAAAAAACAAAAGTCACGTTAATTTTCTTCTCTTTGGGACTATTTGGTATTTTCTTCATTTTTGCAAAACTTTTCGATATTTAATCGTGATTTAAAAGCCTTTCAGAATTTCGCAAGCCCTTTTTAGAGCTTTTTAGGTTTTTATGTAGGCACTTCTCTAGACTTTTTGAATTTCATTCGGGATTCTTCATACATGGAGTGGAATGGAATTCGATTTTTCAAGCATTTATGTAGATATGGCTGCTTATGGTACTTAAGGCCCAGAGAAGGGATTAAGAGCATTGGGAAAAACAAGTCTGGCAAAGACTGCACAGCACAAGAGAAAGTCCCCTGAATTATTCTAATCCTCCAAGCAAAAATTACACAGTCGGTTGGCAAGAATCGTGGTCGGTTGGTTATGATAACTATGGTGTTGTAGCTCACTCCTTAGCTGTCTGAGAAAGAATTTCACCTCCACTCTGTCTGGAAGCACTGGGTTGGTTTGTCTGTGTCAATATTGCACAAATGATTCTCATGAGCAGAGGTGGGCACTACCACAAACAACCCTGCAAATCAAAGTTCCCGAAATCTTAACGAAATCTTTAGGAGTATCTGATTTCTGTAACGATTTTTTTCCGAATCTTCAAAGAAAACTATATGAAGTGGTTGACACGAACTCGTAAAGAAATTTCTGTACGAAAAATAAAGAAAATTCTGAAAAAAGTCTGCAAGAAATTCTTCACATAGCAGCATTATTTTAATTTCTTTACCGATTTTCTTCCGAAATTTCGTAAAAGAATGGAAGTGTGCGTAATTTATTTCATTTTAGAAAATTCGGAACAAAATCGGATGGGATCTTTCCGAATTCGTTAAAATTTCTTTACGATTCAGAATACTCTGAAAAAATGGTTTGCAGGGAAGCGATCGCCAAAAGTGAGAATATGTTAGTGTGCCTAATTCATTTTGCATGCTGCCGCATTCTCATCGTTACGCTCTTGCTAGTATACGTACACGTGATGGTTATGCTCTTTGAGCGCATGCTCGTTCTCTGCCCATACCTGCTCATGAGCTTCATTTATTAGATCTCTGATGTTTTTTATATGTAGTTCCAGCTTCGCCAATTCATCAGCCAGTACCCACACGAGGCCAACCTTCTTCCACGGAGTTCAACCAAAACTTACAAAAGTACAATTTTTGAAGAGGTACGAAAAGTTTGGGG
>NW_016157096.1:738216-815287 GCF_001687245.7 Rhagoletis zephyria
GGGGGAAGGTGGGGCGGGCGAGATCGTTTCCTCCTGCCATACCTTGACAAAAAAAATTGTCATGCCTGATTTCAGAAAACAAGAAAAGGAAAAGGGAACCGAAGCAGAAAGGTGAAAGAGAACGTCCGTCCTGTCAGATGGAGCTGTCCCTCCCTCTCTGCATACGCAGCCATGGGCGTCGGGCTGACTCCTATTATTGTTGCGATGCCCACCCTAGTGTGTGTCAGTTTGCACTTTTTTTTGCTTAGAATGCTTTAAATTTTAAGATAAAAATAAGTGACCTTAAATGAGATTTTTTTCTTTCAGATGTCATTTGTTTCCTTTGCCAATTCGCTTTGTCTATAATGACCTTAATTTATACATAGAATGGGTAGTTTTAAACAGAACGATTTTTAATTAATTGCGTAAATCTTATTTATTTCATATTACGGTTATTTCCTATAGCAAATGCATGCAAGAAAACAAATTCTTATTTATTTTTTATAGAATTTTTGTATTTTTCACCTGTGCGCATATTCATAAATGCATATTTCTGCAGATTATCAAAAAAAAGATTGAAAAAATCTGAAAAAAATGCAGAGTCAAGCATGTGCGGAAGCATATTTTTTCGTATTTTTAAATGCGCAAATTAAAAGCAAACAATAAGCCAATTACTCTTATATGCTAATCGCATACATGTAGCCAAATTTGGAAAAACGTTCTCGGTTTTAATTTTTTTTTTTTGTTCAGCACAGTAAAAAGGTAACTAAAAACACTCACTTACCATTAAAATATAAACGTAAATTTGTAAGTGTATAGGTACACATATTTACATACGTATGTACATATATATTCTTATGTGTTATCGACAACGATTGCGATCTCGATATACATACATACATACATAGATACATATGTAGAAGTCGAAAAAATTATCGAAGAAATAAATCAGTCCATTTCTTCTCCGTTATAGGGGATATAATCACTTAAACTATTTTAGCCGAGTTCATAATACCTCAGCAAGTGCTTCTTGTTGATTGGCGCCAATTAGAAACCCTAAGTGGAGCCAAGTCGCTCTTCACCTGGTCTTTCCAACGTAAAGGAGGCCTCCCTCTTACATTCACTGTGTTTTAATTCAGATTTGTGATTACAATTTACATTTTAAAATTTATTATTACTTATTAAAAATATTTCGTTACCATTTTTTAATTTATTTTATTTTCTAATTTTTCTTTATTTATTTAATTTAATTTTACTTTACTTTACTTTTTACTCTATTTTATTTTGTTTTATTTATTTCGAGTTGTTACAAGCGCACACTAGGCCGAATATATTTAATTTTATTTTATTTTATGTAAATTTATTTTGTGTTATTTTACTTTTTTCAGTTCAATTAAGTTTTTAAATTAACTTTTTGCTTTTATTCTATGTTTTTTTTTTCATTACATATTATGCTTTATATTAAACTATTATATTTTCTTATTCTAGTTTTTGTTTGTTTTATTTTCATTGTATTTTATTTTGATTTACTTATTTATTTGATTTTATTTCATTTTATTTTAATTTAATTTGTTGGACTTTATTTTATTTCACTGTCTTTGATACTATTTTACTGTTTTTTAATTCATTTTATTTTTAATATTTTTTGTGTTTTTAAATATTTCTAGTTTATTTTTTGTTTTTTAGTTTTTATTTTAATTCATTGGAGTTTTATTTTATGCAAATTTATTTAAATTTTTTTGTTGACTAATTTTTAGCTTGTATTATTTTTTTGTTTCATTTCATTTAATTTTATTATATTTTACTTTATTTTAAAGTATTACATTTTTATATATTTTTTGTTTGTTTTATTATTCGTTATATTTTCTTTTTATTTATTCATTTATTTAATTTTCTTTTGATTTATTTTATGTTATTAATTTGATCTTATGTTATTTTACTCTCTTTTATACTATTTTACTGTTTTTTACTTCATTCTGTTTTTAATATTTTTTGTGTTAATCTTTTTCTTGTTTTTTTTTAGCTTTTATTTTAATTTAAATTTTTTAATTTTTTAAACTTTATTTTGTTATTTAACTATTTTTACTTCATTTCATTTTGAATATATTGTTTTTTTTTGGTTTTTTGATTATCGTTTTTTTTTTTATTTTATTTTTTTATTCATTTCATTTAATTATATTTTATTCGACTTTAGTTTATTAAATTTTTATTTATTTAAGTTATTTTTTTAATATAAGATATCTATTTTATTATTTATTTAAGCTTATTTCTTTCTTATTTTGTTTGTTTGTTTTAATTTTATTTAATTTGTTTTTTATTTTCTTTTCTTTTACTTTATTATTATTTTATTTCACTTTAAGTTAATTAATTTAATATATTTTTTTATTAAAATAATTTTTTTTATGCGATTTTATCTAATTTAATTAATTTTTATTTTATTTTTGTGTTATTTGTATTTTTTATATATTTTTTTTAAATTTATTCTCATTTCATTTTATTCTTTTGTATTTCATCTTGTGCTGTACATTTAATTGTTTTTTCAATCGTCGACATGAGGGATTTTACCCTACACCCAAATCCACACTTCGGCCACCGCTGCGCAATTTGCGTTTTAGCACCATTAACCAATTATTCGGTTGCTCACTGTTAATATTTGCCAACTTGTTGCTTTTTGCTTTTCGTTACCTCCATGTATCTTTTCTTTGTTTGTATGTTTTTTTTAACTCATTTTATATGGGTTTTTAATTTCATAATTACCAATTTTCTTCTGCTACAGTACGGCCTTCAGTAATCAAAAGCGAAAACCCAAAAATATAAATACTTTCATACAGACATACATACTCGTATGCAATTATATACGCGTTCGAGTATCATGTATGTAGGTATATACAAACATACATACACATGTATATATGTACACCTTCAAATATGTAGTACCAAAAAGCTTTAGCTGAAATAACAAGAAAGCAGCAGCTACAGCACAATGGCAATTGCTGTCTTTGCAGAATTTATTTTTTTTTAAATGCCAAACTATAAATACGAGAAATTCCATACAAATCTTATTTACGTTTGCCTTCAAAAAGCAGGTGATATTTCTGCGTATAAATTCCAGCAATATTTCAAGGTCTTGAAATTTGAAACAAAATTTTGTTGCAATTTTTGTGCTTACAAAAAAAAAATTCCATGAAAAACTTTTATTGTTTCTGCTGCTTTTTAAAATGTAAGTCATACATTACTATATACTAACTAATTTGTTTATAATGATTTTTGTGTTGTTACTCCTCCGCTGCTGCCCTTGACTGTGACACCTTCAAATGCGAGCATAATCAATCAATTTGGCATTAACTCGGTAGATAATTGGCAGACGCGGAATTAATGCGCATGAAATAATTTTAATGGAAATAATGTTTGTGAAAAAAATTTCGCATATTTTTTAGTACAATATTTTAGGCTTGCTAAATGTTTCAGCGTGATAGTTTGGAATTTTGATATGCTCGAAATAAATGCCTTTGAAAAATTTACGTTTAAGCAGTTATAGCGCCAATTACTTAGACTTCAGTTAAGTAAACTCCCTTCAATTCCACTACAATTTCATATGCCCTTTTCAATGCCAATACTCAACTACTTAGGAATAAATACTAGCTAATAATAATTTTCTCAAAATGTGTTGCCATGCCCCTGACTAGCCTAAAACAAATTCAAAATTTATACTAATCCATGCATAATTTGCTTAAATTTTGCGTATTTGTAAAGCTCCAGCCTAATTAAGTATGCATGCCTTTATTTTTTTGAAGAGAAAAAAAATGTGTATTAATTCAATCGATATGCGATGCTAATATTTAATTCACTTTTCAACGTTGATTATAGTAGGTAATTTTGTTTTAAGTAATTTTCGCTTCATTATAAATTTGTTCAACTCTGCTTGCCTGCTGGCACATAAAAGATATCTAGATATTATATGAAACAGTCTTTTTTTTTAATAGAATATTAGTCACAGACATTCACATTCGTAAAGACTTACAATTTTTTTAATTTGCATTTGGCAGACTAATTAATATTTGCCGAGATTATGTATAATGGTTGAATAATATGTATATATGTATGGATGTATGTATCTATATATGTATGTCATTACGCAGAAACAAATTTTAAGGTTTAAATTCATTTATTGCTTCTCGGCTGTATTTTTTTAAGTAAAGCTATTTACATATCCGAATAATGCAGAAATAGAAAGTTTAATATAATATTTAGAAAGTTGGTTGGTTGGTTGGCTACAGTGATTTGGCACTCTGGTGACAATCAATTGACAAATTTTAACCATTTTAAAACCACATAATCTTTCCAACTACAATCACTTGTAGTAGGTAGAAGCGGATGCACTCTGAAAAATGACAGGCAAAGTGTCTTTAGCCTTACTGTTGCAAGGGCCCGAGCACTCGCAAATCAGATGTTTAATTGTCTCCGGCATGTGCATCCACTCGTCAATGCACTGCCCGGACAATGACAGCCGTGAGATTTTGTGTTCATACCTAAAAGAGCGCTGGTTTTAAATGCGTCGTAGGTTTGGTAATCCTCTTTGTCTCATTCCCTTATCTGTATGTCATATGCCCCGCAACCCATATTAGGGTAATTCCGAATATATCAAAAATTAAGGTCAACTCTCTGCAACAATTTTTCACCAGTTACGATATAACCGAGAGCGCTAGATTTGCCGTCTAACAAGCTGAGGACCAGTGTTCAGCAAACAGACAGGGCCTGCTGCAAGTGGCCAGCTTTTTGACCTGTGCTGGGGGTAAGGACTTCAATAGGGCACAACCTTCTAAAGTAACCCACCAAAGCTGGAATCATCGTTTCACAAATACTAAATACTTCGTAGTTAGGCTTTCTTACCGAACAGGGAGGCTCATATCTCGCAGGCACACTTGTTGAAGGTGCAAAAGATAAAAGGCATGCTAGGCGAAAACAGTAAAGAAGGCAGGCTTAGGAAGCAGTGTTAACCGCGGAATTAGGAGTTCAGCAGATAATCTAGTTTCGCTTCGTTTCGCGGAGTAGTGCACCGACTCAGAACCATGTGTCGTGCGGTATTTGAATCAGAAAGCAAGCAGCATCGGAATTAGTAGTACTGCATATCATAAAGGTCGCAAAGCGTTGAGCAAAGACAGCCCAGCAACTTGAACCAATGGAAAAAAAATCGGAGTAGATGTGAAAAAAAAGAACAGAGAAAATCTGTTCCAGTCGGAGCAAAGTCCGAACGTTGCACTGGAGTTTTACTTCAACCACAGCGCCACCTAGTGCAAAATAATAGGCGCTTGCACAGTAAAAGCTCTCTAAGCTCATCGCTGATTTAAGTCAATGCCTTTCAAAAGCTTTATTTTTAAAAAGCTTTTAGTATATTTCACTTGTGTGTAATAAAATTTTTGAATCAAATTTTAACCAACTTCCCGATAAGCTGTATAAGATACTTGAAACTGTAAACTTAGCTCAGAACCCGATGATAATGCAATATGAAATATGAATTAATCCGCTAGGCGGCGCATGTTAACTGTATTTAAGGTATTTAAATATGGTTGATATTTAAGATATTGCCTGATAGGTGGCCCAGGAGTCGAGATATTTGGAAATTCCGCATTTATGGTCCGATTTTTTCACATTTAAAACGCATATTACTTAAAAGCAAAGAAAAGAACTCTGCAAAAAATTTAGCCGTTAGGTGACGATTATTTTTTTAATAATCACTATTAAAAGCTTTTTTTAATTAGGTACTTCTTTCTAGTATCAAAAAAATTGCTTAACAAATAACTACGCTAAAATTTTTTTTAGCTTTCAGCTCAAGTAAAAATTAAAACATCAAACACAATCTTATGAGTTTTTCCTTCTAAGAAAGATTTTGTGTCTATTTCTGTTCAATATTGTAGTTAAGAATACATATATACATAAGTACATTACACATTCGTATACCATTTGCATTAAGCTTCATTGCATTGCCACTTTTTTGCGGCGATCACTTACCGATCTTTTTCAATTTTTTACTATGCATGTATGTATATTTGTTTACTCAACTTATTTGCCCTTAAATCGAATTGCCTTTTGATTCGTCATTAAATCTTATTCTTTACTTTTCGTTTCGGTGTTTATTTACTTAATTTTTTTTTTTATTATTTGCATTTGGCTTTGCCCATTCTATGTAGTTTTTGATCTTCTCTTACCTGTATTGAATTTTTAAATAACCACAACAACGAAACACGTAAATATTATGTGACTAAATTTCAGGTATTTCATGCAATTTTATGACAACAAAGAAACAAGTTAAATAAAAGCTTTTAAAAAATTAATACTTGGTGACTGACAAAGGCTTTGGAGAGCGCTAAATGTAGCAACGAATGAGGATGGGTATGAATCACGCGACCAAATTCGTGTCGAAATTTTAAAGTGCTTTGGCTATTTAGCTCTATTATTTGTGAGTTGTTTTATAACAAATTTTTGGGGAACTCATTTATCGATCGAGCAAAGAGCGTCATTTACTACAAAATTACAAATTATTATAATCCTACTAAATAGTGTTTTACTTGTATGTAAACAGGAAAGTTTGTAAGTGCGTGGGTTTGTATCTTTGTTCCTCTTTCACGCCAAAGCGGCAGGACTTATTTCAATGAAGTTTGGCACCCAGGCAAGTTATAGCCTAGACTATCATATATGATATTCTTTGAAGAGAGCTGCCGCCTTTTTGATAAGTAAAAATCATTTAATTAATGAATAACATAAAATATTACAACAGTGTGGGTGTCAAACAAAAGCAATTCAAAAACGATTTATTCGAAGTTTAAAAAATCTTTTTTTCGAAAATATTTTTTTAAAGGGCTGCCACCTGTTTAGAAATCCAAAATTTAATTTAACTAACAAGTTAACTGAAATATTTCAATATAGAAAGTTTAGGAAAGTTTTATTTCCAAAATATTTTTAAAGAGCGTTACCACCTGTTTTAAATTTCAAAATAAATTTAATTAACAAGTGGAACGAAATATTTTTTTACATGGGTACCAGACAGAAGGGTCTGAGAAAGCTTTGTTTCGAGAACGCTTTGAAGAGAATTGCCAGAAGGGTCTGAGAAAGCTTTGTTTCGAGAACGCTTTGAAGAGAATTGCCACTTAAACAAAAATTAAAATTAATTAATTAATTAATTGAAACCTTTTATCATACATACGTACATACATACATAAATACTTGTACATATGGCAATTAAATTAAATTTAAAGAGGTCATATTTCTTTATTTATATTTTTGAAGAGGGATGCCACTTGTTTAGAAATTCAAAATCAATGTAATTACAATAAGATTTTAACATGCAGAGTTATCAAACAATAGAGGCTTAAAATACTTTATTTTAAAAATATTTGTGAACACGATTGACATCTGTAATAAAAAATTTAAGTTTATTTAATCAGCAAGTTAAATGAAATATGTTTCTAAATATGGGTGTCAAACGAGAAAAGTTTACGCTTTATTTCTAAAATACTTTTGAATAGAGATGTTTAAGTAATTTTTTTATAATAATAATAAATATTTTAATAAAATATTTTTGAAAAAGTTTAAAAGTTGTAACTGCCGGTTTCAGGGAAGCAATTCAAGTGAAAAATGATTTTTTGCCTGAAGGGCCTAAGTGCCCTTCAAAAACATTGTTTTCATAAGAAAGTTTGTGTTTAAAAGGCAAATTAATTTTAAAACCTACTTGAGAAAATGGAAATAAGAGTTTAAATTTAAATTATTGAGAAGTTAAATGTGTTATGCCAATTATAGATGGGCGCGAAACTAAATATTTAATCCCAATCTCGCTCATCCCAATGTTTTTCAGATTTGTTGCTATCCGGTTAATAAGTAAAATTTAACTTACATAGGTAATTAGTTAAATTAAATATTACAAAAATTTATTTTGAAAGCATTTTATAAGAGAGTTGCCGTATTTACAAAATCCTATTCCTAAAAAAAAATAATAAAAGCTTTCTACGAAAATGAGTTGCTTGTCATATAGCTGATTTAGTTAAAATTTGGCACAAATATACACCATGTCCTTTTGATGTGTGACTTGCATCTCTCAGAATTCCCAGGAAAAGGAAGTATCGAGCTTAGCTCTTTTAAGATAACCATCTAAGTAAGAGCTTCGAAATGATCGACTTAATTCTATAGCATTCGGTATAACAAATTGAGGCGCAGATGTAAAATTTGATAATTTATTGGGGAACGTTTTTCCGTCACCGCTTGTAAAATTCGGTAAAACGCGTATTTAAAAATTGTGCAAGTGTTTAGCTATTTTTCGTCTAACAATAAGATAATCATATTAATGTAGCTAATCTAAAAAACAAAATCTATACAAAATATTACATAACTAGAAAAAGTCGGAGAATTTCATCATACACCGTTTCCAAACGGGTTTTAATGCTTTAATAATTAATGTGATCTTATTAATATCATTGAATCGATAATAAGTATCTATATGCACATGTTGCTAATTTCATGCCACATTTTCACATACACATTTGCTAGCCGCTTGGGGGATGCACTGCGAAAAGCAGCTTTCATTGCAGTTACCTTTAAGTCGCTGTACTAGAAAAAATGGTCACAAAATGCACTTGCCGTCCGTATACATACATATGTATGTACATCAGATAAATAAAATTAATAGCACTTTGAGTAGGTAGTTAACGATTAACGGCAAGTGACTTACAAGTAAATAGTTTTCTTGTTTTTGTTTTTGTATTTTTTTTTTTAGCGTCAAATGCTTTTCACACGAACCGATTAAAGCAAGCAAACTAACTATGCACTAAGTAGATAAGTAACTAAGCGCACAAGCCAATAAGTATGCATCTATGCAAGCAAATTATTACTACTCGTATTCGTATGCAATGTGAACAAAGAAGCTGCACACATATGTACGTACACCAGTGCGGTTATTCCTACTAATTAGTTATGCAAATATTTGCACAAATCATTTACCACAAGTGCATTTCCTCATTCTAAATACTTATGCACTCAAAAGTGGCAAATTTTTATGAATTTATTTATTTGTTTACACATATCGCTTATAAATAGTTAACCGTTGTAAATGCAAGTGCAAGTCCAATGTGCAATGTGAAAGATGCATGGAGGCGTCGCACAGGGTATCGAACATGGACAAAAAGGACAAAATGCGATTGGCTTGGAATATACATTTTTTGGTATCATTTGCAAGCTTAAATTCCAATTAAGAAAAGTTTATAATATATCTTTTGATAAAAAATTGGTTAGGCCATATACATCAACTCAAGTCAAGGAGAATTTGTACACAACATTTCACTTCGACTGAGCTGGACAGATTTGAAAATATCAACAATTAAATTTTTTCCAAAAAAATTATCTGAGATTATAAGGCAACAAAAAATGTTTAAAAATTTCTATTACCAGCGGAATGAAAATAAAAAAGATATTTGGAGGTATTTTCAAACTGGTCCGGCTCACGTAAATCTTAAAAAATTTCTGAACAATTTTGGCAGAAGTCTTAAAATATAATAAATTTAAAAATTCTGATGTGAAGACAGCACCATATTTTTTTTTTGTATAGAGAGTAAGGCACCCTAATGTGACACGCGAAGGCATTTTTTGTTAATGTCATCAGATATGCATTGTTCGGTTGATTTTCAAAAATGCAGTATCAAATGTAGAAAAAGTTTTGTGTTTTGAAGTTAGCATTTTTTTAGCGGGACAGGGTGATTCGAAATTTGATAAAATGAAAAACCGATACCATGCGAGACCTCTCATCACTCAGAAACGGCCGGATGGAGTTTTTAAGAAATTTTGCACACGGTACCTTTGTAACAACGACATTTGGATATATTTTGGGGTTTTGAAAAGGTTTGTTCCCTTAAAAAAATTTAATTCAAACTAATACGTTAATTGAAAGATGCAGTATGATAAAAGGGGTGCCAAACGCAAAAGCTTAAAATTTTTTGTTTAAATATACTTTTTAATAGGGTTGCCACCTGTTCGAATTAAAATGTATTATACAAAAGTTATGTAAAATTAAAAAAAAAATTAAGGAGAGCTTTAGTTTAAAATTATAAAACAAAATGAAAAGAAAACATCTTACGTATATGTATATAAGAAGTTGTTGATTACAAAAAGTTACTAACTGACATTTTAAAGAAGCAATTTGAATGGGTTTGATGCAAAAACAATTTTCGCAATTCTTAAAGATAAACTCGAATGGATTCGTTTGTTAATTAAAACTTTATTTAACAACAGTGACTGCAGACGGTGTCGGGTAACCCCTGTGCTGCTTACCAAGCGACCTAATAGCTAAAAAATCTAACTACTGCATAAACTTGTACTTAAAACACAATTAATTTATATTTTAATTTTATTTTCTTAATTGCGTTGCTTTATGTTTTGTAATTGTTTTTTGAAATTACCGTGATCTATAGATCTATAGTCTTTTTTCCAATCGCTCATTCTATTTTTGTACATTGTTTATAAGGAATCCGTGCACTGTGCGTCGTCTCAGGTTCACAGTAAGTGTAAAAGATGATTTTTACTCCGCTTGTTTGGATGAATGAATTAGCAAAATTATCAGGATGTACATATTTGCAGGGTAATAAGGAAGAACGAACAAAAAAAAAACACATATGAGTAGCTTAATGAGTAAAAGAAAACATTGAGTAAATTACACACAAGAATGCATTTAAGTAGAAACATGGGAAAAGTACTTTCATCAGACTTGCATTGGACGTATAGAAAACTGACCTTATACTCATTCAGCATAGCCGCTTAGGGACGATTAAGATGTCTTATAAGACCTCAAAATCTTTAATGAAATGCAGCTAGCTGGCTGCCTTAAAATTAGCTTTTAAGTAGGAGGGTGAATTCCGATTTACAGAAAGCTTTGAATGTGAGTAAAATTGAAATAAATCTGCCGAACCATAGAAATAGAGTGAATATTTTTTTATTTACCTCATAATTCGGGGTTTCTATTTGAACTCGCATATCTAAAACGATGTAGAGACAAGAGACCTTTTTCCATGAAGCTTTTCTGATGAGGGCTGGTTTAACCGCCTAAACCCAATAAAACTTTAAAAGTTGAGTAACCCTTACCTACCCACTAACGACTAGCAGATCGTGAAACTAGAAGAAGAGGTTAGCAAGCAGGAGAAAAATAAAGAAATTTCAGCAAATTTTCATCTAAATTTCAAACTTTTTAATTAGATCTTTTATAAAAAAATTTAGTCGAATTTCGGTAACGTTTTTTGCTGACGGTGTCGAGCGTTTGCTTCCACGAATTTTTTATTATTATTTTTATTATTATTATAATTTCATAATCGAATTTTTTGTGAAAATTCATATTAAAAAGTTTGCTAAAAATTTTTATTATAAAATTGCATACTCGAATTAAAAAAAAAAAAATGCACTATATTTTTATGAAAAATTAACGAAAAAAATTTACTGTGAAAAACCCTTTGAATATCGCAAAAAAAAAAATCAAGGCAAAATACTTCTGCCAGTCACTGTATGCAAATCAACTGACCCATTTTCCACGCTATAATTATAAATTGTCTGTGGTTTAGAAATAAAAGCTACGCATCTATTAATTTCTGTGTAAGCTCTTTTGAATTTTTACACAGTTCCTTCTTTCAAAACAAATGCAATTAGGGTAATCACAAACCGGCGCATATGGTCTTTGGCATTTGTATAAATTGTTGCATTTGCAAATTTTATGTTTGCCATCATGACAACCGTTTGCATTTGATTGTTGTGAATTTGCAAATGCATTGAAATTAGGTAAATGCAAGACCACATGCACCGGATTATGATTACCCTTATTATTTCGCTGTTCCATTAGCCCTAAGTTCGCCAAATGTCGTTGCATTTGAAATTTCTCTACATTGTTTTAGCTCTAATTTTCTATATACATAGCTTGACACATTTAACCCCATTTCAGACCTAACGCATTGAAAATAGTATTGTTGAAAGGGTTATAAATGTACAAGGTAACTTGTTGATATGTATACATATGTACTTGTAGTAAATGTTCTTACTTCTTGTTCTGTACCATATTCTAAGTAACCATACCCACACGATGCATTTGCAAATGAATTGATTTTGCATGCAGTTATATTAAATAAATTTAATGCAAATAGTGTCTAGAACGTTTGAAGGTTGACTTCTGCACTTTC
Source organism: Rhagoletis zephyria (assembly GCF_001687245.7). NCBI lineage: Eukaryota > Metazoa > Arthropoda > Insecta > Diptera > Tephritidae > Rhagoletis > Rhagoletis zephyria. The sequence continues at coordinate 750,393 of NW_016157096.1, forward strand.
TTGAGTCGCTATTTGTTATTACAATGTATTGAGGGCATGAAAAATCATTTTACTTTATTGCAATAGAAATTTTGTAATTTGGTCACAATTTAGTGTAAGAGCATAACATTTATTGACGACGAAGGTCTTAAATCAAACTCTTTTGAGGAATTTTATTTGCAGAAAATTTAATATACAGTCAAACTTCTCTATAACGCATCCCAAAAAACTGGAAAATTCTTCGATACATAGGGAACTCGTTATGTCTGAAAAAAGTGCGTTCTTTTATGTCAAATTTCCACTAGGCATTGAAATTACGAAAAATTTGTGCCATTTAAAAAATACCATGTGGAAACGCACAGTTATTTTTTATGCACAGCTTTGTCATTAAAATTTCGCCATTTAATGCCTAGTGGAAATGCGGCATTACATTTTTGTTTGAAGGGATGAATTATTGTTAACGGAAATTTCTAATACATACAGCTTTATTAGGGTGCCCATAGAAAATGCTTTTTTTTTGGAAATTTCACAACCATACCCTCAATTTTATTCGTTTTTTCAGAGAAATATTATTGCCTATTTTTATGGATGTTTTAAAGGTCATTTAGAGGTCGCGACCTGTCGATTTAGGTCAGAAAATATGACTTTGTAGATTTATGAGTTTTTGAATGACTATTTTTGATTCGATTTCAAAGATCGAATATGATCCGAGAAGAGCATACATAGGCCTTTAAAATGGTATATAATAATCTATTGTCGGATTTGGCTTGTTGGGATTTTTATCGGTTAAAATTAAAGGAAAAAACATATTTCTCTTAATTTTTTAAATTTTGGCCATCGATAACCTATTTTTAAATAAACGGACAGCTCATTTATTGCAATCGCATAAAAATTGTCGAAGTAAGGGGACTTTTCTTAAATGCGGCCTTGAATTTATATTGTGTATATACCGGAATTTCAGATTTTTTAAGCAGTGTGGCTAAGGAAATCATCAATATTTATTCAAAATTGATGTATATATATACAATCGCTGTTTAGCAAAAAATTGGGGTTTTCCAAAAAGATTTGGAAAATCGGGGTGGCACCGCCCATCTATATCATATATGTGTATCTCAAAAACTACTTGACCCATCTCGACCAAATTTGGTACACACAAGCGCCATATTGAAAATTTTTGGACTATGAAAATTTTAGGGTAGGGCTGCAAACCGGTTCGTTATAAAGAAAAATTCGCTATATGGAAATTCGTTATAAGGAGAACAAAATATACTAGAAGCAGAACAAAAAGCAACATTCTTATGATTGATTCACAATAGAGAAGTTCGTCATAGAGAAATTTGACTGTATTGTACAGCAATCAAATTTCCATTCATTTCGAATTTTCGTTTTCGAGCCAGTCGCCCCACGAGTCATACTCGTAGAAGGCGAATGGTATTCTTGAATTCGTCAACGTAAAGTTCTGGTGATTTTTGAGCTATCCTTGTGTCTATGCAGAGAAATGTAGCAGGATTTTCAATAGAATATGTGGTTTTCATAGCTTATACTATTAAATATAGCTTTTTTCTATCGTCCTATTGATAATTTATTTATGGCAGTTTTCTGCGATATTTTATGCCTTCGTACTCATAAGGATAAGCTTGATAGAGTTGTATGTGTTCTAGTGCGATCGAGAGCGAAGCCAATCATCGCGCCAAGCATATTAAAGCGTATCAAAGACGAACCAAGGACCACAATTCCCACTAGGCTATCAGAGCCAAAACGTTAGGTTCCCATCGACTTCGATTTATCTGTGAATAGGTGCGTACAGCAGGGATGCCAACTCATTTTACCTTTCTCCCCGTTGGCCGCCACGAAACTCCCCGATTTTCGGTGAAATTCCCCGCACTGCCATAAATCCATTAAAAAAATTCGAATTTTTTATTTAAGTTGCTTGAATTTATAAACGAATGTACACACAATATTTGAACGTTAAATTTTTTCACTAATTTTTTATAAAAATATATCTTATAGTATAACATACGCCATATAAATCAAAATTTTTAACTTTGGCCAAAACTCACACAAGTTCAACAAATGAAAAAAAACATCAAAATTTTCATTTTTCTCTCGTAATTTTAGAAGCCAATTTAATTTTAGTATAACAATGTGCACGTTTGAGGGGCTAAAAATTACCGTTGATTTTAGATATTTTCTTTGCTGGGGCCTTTCGCACTTTCTTCCATTGGGCTCATTTGATTAAATATAGATTAGAGATTAGACATACATATGTATGTATGTATATATTGCACTGTACAGCAGTCGGCTGGGTATTGGACCAAACCATTTTTTTTTTTTAAAGCTTGAGTCATAGGTAAAACAGTGATTTCTCCGTTTTTCGAAGTTAGCCTCCGAAATCGAGAAATGGGCCTTCGAAGTTCTTGAACCTTTGGTAAAAAACTATTTTTAATTATTACATGTAAAAAGCAAAAAAAAAAAAAATACAGACATGGTCCTTCTTTTGCTCTTATTATATGGTATATAAATTTGTTTGTGAAAACTTATATTACAGGTGCTATAACGGGTCAAAGATCAGATCTTCGAAAAATTAAAAACTTAATATTTCACAAAATTTTGAACTAATTTTTAAAAAATTCGTATCGTTGTAAAGGTGATTTAACGTCATTTGAAAAAAAAAACACATTCAAATGAAAAAAATTACTTTTTTTTTGTATAAAGAAAATATTTTAAACAAAAACATTACTAGCCGATTAAAAAAAAATTTTTTTTATTAAAAAAAAAATTTAAACAAAATAACTACTCACCGGTGTTTTAAAAATTAGCATCGTTGTTAATCTCTTTTTTACCTATGACTCAATCTCTTAAAAAGAAATTGGTTTGGTCCAATACCCAGAAAAAAAGTTGATTTTGCCGTACAGTGTTATTATGTTAATGAAAAAATAATTGCATATATTAATAAATTAATAAATAATTGCGATATTTAATATGTATATATACATGAATATAAGTAAAATGATTATTATTATTATTAAAATTCCGAATTAGTTCGTTCGATCAATTCAGCGACCTACTACATTGAACTAACTAGTTCGTGCACTTCCCAACTGTAGTGAATAGGCGAATTAAATTCGCCTTGATTGCTGACATCAATGTTTTTATAGTGTTGCTAATGTGAAATTGGCAGAGTTGCAACTTTGACTAAAAAATGAAATTTTACAAAAAGTATTCTGCATTTTGATTTAAAATTAATTAGTCAAAATTGCCCGCAAAATGCAGCGATTCCCCGATTCCCCGCAACGAGACAAATTTCCCGCAAGTTGGCATCGCTAGTGTATAGTAAACCTTACTTGCCGTGATTACACTCCACCCAGTAGATCGCCCTTGTAATAAGAAGAAGGATGATGACTGATCGGTTTTGGCTGCAATGAACTGAAAGCATCTTAAAATTCTATCAAAAGTTTATTCCGTATTTACTATACCATCCGTATTTACTATACCTAACAACTCACAAAAAACCCACAGCGGCTGCAAAACACAAACACATTCACCGGCATGTGACGGGGAAAAAATTAGTTTAGATCATATAGGAATTATTTAATAAAGTTGACGCGTGAGCTAAGAATTAACAATCCTCAAAGCCGCTTTTCCGCCGTGTTAGAATCATTGCATATCTAAATTAAATGCTAATTTCTAAACCTTTTGTGGCAGCGACTAATACGTAGTGAAGGTGAGAAAAGGAAGTGTATGCAAGCAAGCAAGCGCTTAAAGTGCCTTTGACATCAACTTCCTTCTCAGCGCGCTTGATGAAGATCCAAAGTAGATTATACGGATATACACAAATAAATAAGTACATAAGTAGATACATATGTATATGTATGTGAGTATGTACATATATTCGTATGCTATATATATAAAGGGTGATCTTTTTAGTATTTCTGTTATATTACTTTTTCAGACAATTGGTACTACGGGCTTTGGCATACTTATATGGTAGACAGACGGAGAAAATTAATTTGAATTAATAAGCATAAATGCAAATTAAAATTTTACCCTTACAGACGGCAGTAATGCGAATAAACCAGCCGCAAGGTCGTGGGTTCGAGTCCCACGGCCAGTATACTTTTTTATTTCTTTTTCATTCTTTTTTTTATAAGTTCTATATTTTTTTTTACGTTACTTTCAGTTAGTTGTTGTTGAATTTTTAACAAAATTCACTTCTAAAAATTAAAATTAACTAATAGTAAAATAAGAAATATGATATAAAATAATGCAAATGAAAATAAAATAAAGTAAAATTAAATATATAAATAAAAAAATATAAAATAAATAATAAAAACAAAGAATGTTTCCCAATTCCCAATTCCCAAAAATTTCGTGCATTTGTTCAGCTGCTTATGCTCATTTTAAAGAGGAAAATGCATGAGTTAAAGCAAATTAAGGCTGGTTATGCAAATAATCGAGCCCGTTTGTCTACCGTATTAGTCATACAGCGATACTTAGTTGAAGAAGATACTTAGTGCAAGAAGTGCATTTCGCGCATCGGGTGATGTTTTTTTTTTTTAAGTCGACACAACTGGCCATCTAAGTCAGCAATCAGCTGTTTGGTGCAGTAATTCAAAGAAACTGGGTCGGTGCAAAATATGACCATCGCCTTTGCGCCTTCATACAGGTCGTTCGGCCGAACAAAGTGTGGACTAGGCTGCGACAACCGCAATTCATCGTCGTGCACAGCAATTGAACCTTTATCACAGCATCTTTCACCGGATTTTAACAAAATACCTACATGTCTACAAAATTCAATTGACCATTTGCAGTGCGCTATATTTTCCAACTAGATGCTTGAACAAGCAGTGGATTAAAAAATTATCAGGAGCGATCATAGTTTGACCTAGACGGGGACTTTTACAACAAAATCTGCCACTTTGGGGGTACTGAAAGTCCACCTGTCATCCAAGAAGAAACTATGCAAGAGTTACTGCTTGGTGCTGTTTTTGGACAGGCGGGTTTTGAGTCATCGGACTTTTTTGAAAAAGATGCCGGTTCCGTTGATACGGTGCACGTTATCGTGACAATACAACAAAGTTTTAGAAGACATGAGCTTGGGCAATATGTGATTTAAACAGGACATTGACACTTGTCAGACAGCGCATGACACAATAGCCCTATTGCGAACAAAGTTCCCATTTGCATTATCTCACGAAACAATGAGTTCGAATGGTCGCCGACAGCTTGCAATTTGCCCCATTGCGCAGTGGTTCAAAACTGGAATTTCCTGTTAATAATACACCGGAGCCTTGATTTTTCAAATTTTTAGTGCAAAAATAGCAACAATTTTGAAGAAAATAGATTACATAATAAAAACTAGTTGAAAACAATTGTAGCGCTCCCCAAAACGAAAAAAATTTAAATGTTAAAAAAAAATTTTCACCAAAATAATTTGTTTTTAGTTTTAGAAAATTTTTAGGTTATGCGAGTTGGCGTTGGTTTTTAATAATATATACATATAATTAGAATACATATAAACGTTTAGCATGCTCGGAAAGTTAGGGGAAAAATTATTACAAATCGACGCGAACTCTAAGCTACTTGCAACTTGCACTTTATTATGCTAAAAATTAACTATATATAAAGCTGTATACCCAAAACTTTTCTAAGAACAAATTTTTTTTTTAATTTTGGTGCATTTATTTTTTTGTTAATATTTGAAATTTTTCTTGTGAATTTTTTTTTCGTCTTGGGGGAACCTTACACCTGTTTTTAGCTAGTTTCTATTATGTACCATTTATTAACTAGAACGATTTTATTCCAAATTGCTACTTTTTCTGGATTTTGCACAAAAATCTTATAATAAACATATGAAAGTTCAAAAAACGGGCTCAACAGATCTTTCGCTAATTTTATAAGCTCTCATTCAGTATAAATAAATAAAATTTAATCAAATCGGTTGTAAAAAGAAGGCTTCCAATGAATTATGAACATTAAATTCCAGTTTTGAACCATTGTACCATTGGTCTTCTTTCTTGGAGGCTACATGAAAGGTATGGTCTATGAACGAATCAAATGCATAAATTATATACCGCCCGAATTATGCCAAAAATTCATGGAAAATTTTCGGTCGTGGTAGATTTTTAACTGAACGAAATATAAAAAAAAACATTTTCTACAATTTTGTTGTGTTTTATTTATTAAAAAAAATCTGCAGTCTTATTGACTCACCCTGCACTATTTTTCTGTTTGTATGCTAGGCTTTTGTGACAGGTTTGGCAACGCCATTTTAGCATAAGTATATATAAAACAAAAAAAAAAATAATTCAACGGATAGCAAAATAATATGTGTATTGTGCTATCCGTACGTATATATGTGCACAGCTATACATATATGTAAATATATCCATAAATATCGCGCGTTATTCGAAGTCACTAAAACTTATTGAAATTCAAAACAGCTCTTTAGCAAAAAGCACAGCTTCAGTTTCTATACATATATTTCTTTTGATTAAAAACAATTTTAGTTTTATCTTCTTTCTGTTCTGTGTTCGGCTTTTGTTTTGCGGTGAAAAGTAAAAATTAACAAACTAAAAAAACTTAAAGCTTGTTTCTGTGCCTTTGATTATTTCTGGTGATTTCGAAATATGTACATTAGACCGTACCGGAAAAAAAGTTCACCGTACACCCCTGAGTCTAAAGTATTTTTGCAAGGTAATTTCTGAGTTTTACTTTTTTTGGCCTAATAAAGTGATCGCTTTTTGTATTTGTCATCATATCTTTGGCATTTTCAGCCGGATCTTCAAGTATGTTAAATCGATGTTCTTGTCTCGAGGAGGCAATTTTTTTTTTGTTTGACCTCAACTACACCGTTCTAGTACTTAGCCACCATATCGAGCCCTAACCGCCAAAATAACGTAAGCGACATTGTTTTTTTTTATTTATTTTTTGATGCAGAAATATTCCTCGGGCATCTAGATGTATTTCTTCATCGAAAAGAAAATTTTGAAAAAAATGGCGCTTACGTTATGTTGGCGGTTAGGGCTCGATATATCAATTCTTACCATTCTATCGTATTACCGGAATGTCAGTAAATTAAAGCTAGCCTAAAATCATTAAACTTTTGCTAAGGATTCGAAGGTAATTTCGAAGTTTTTTTTGCCGAACATAGGGCATACCTTCAGCACTTGCAGTCGGATCTTAAAGTATGATATATCGACGTTCCTGTCTCGAGCAGACAATTTTTTATTGTTCCAAAGTTCGTTGACCTCAAGTAGCCCACCGTAGTACTTACCTACCAGATACCAGTTCTTACCACCCTAACGTGTCAGCCTAATCTCAGTTAATTAAAACTCTCAAAAAATCATCAAACTTTTGCTAAGGAAGTATTTTAATTTTTCCAGTAGCACTACTTATAGTATTTAAAAAAAATATAAAATTTATCGCTGAATGTAGGGTAAAGTAAAAATTAAAAAACCGACCCCCAGGTACGGCCGAAATTTTTTTTTCAAAATTGCTTTCCAAAAATATATAAAGACTCAGAGATGTACGGTTAACTTTTTTTGTTTGCCGGTAAGGTGGTACAGTCTAATGTACATACAAATGTATCCGCAAAAAACAAACTCAAAATAAAATCAATGTCCACAAAACAAACTATTCATTAACGTATGACAGTGGCAGTCGTTGTCGTCATGCAGCTGGCACGCTTAGCTGAAATTTCATGCAGACTTCGAGTTCTGCAGAAATATTTTTATTCAAGTTTCAAGTTTTTCTGGGTCACGTAGTGGATATTAGCTAAAAATATGTTGGGGAAATAAGCTATATGAGAATATGTATGTATTTGCAAGCTTGTCGGAAGTGGAAAAGCTGATGCAAAAAAAATTAAATATATTGATTAACTAATGTTTAGAAGCAAAACTGCTGTATTTTTCCGAACATTCTTATGCAGTTCTAGCCCTAATAATTAATCGTAGCAGTCTGTAAAGAAAGACATTTCGCTTCATAGGAAAGTTTTCTATCCGGTACGTAACCGACTGTTACTCATACTACGTATGTATGTGTAAGCAACGAGCAAGCAAATAAATGTCTAAAATATTTAGATAAGAAGATAAAATTTTCAAGAGAATTCTAAAATCGCAGTTTATGCAAAATGTTTTTTAAACAATTAAACTTGTTTTTTACTGTTTTTATTACCGCTTGTTTGAAAACAAGTTTTGCCTCATTTTTTATTCGTAAACGGTTTGGGGAGTGTATTTTATTATTAAAGAATTTAATTGTATAAATAGTCAAGTACTTATATGAGAGAAATGATAATCAAAGCTTATGAAATATAAATTAAAAGATTTCGCATACAATGCAGTGTTAAGCAGGTTAAGGCAAAAAGCGTCCCCTATAAACGTGAAATTTCGTAACGAAATTAACTGTAAAAAATAACCTCATAATGGCCATGGAGAGTTCATTTAATGCATTTAGGCAGGTCTAAAATATCTGGCAGCTGTAGCTGTTGAATGAAAAAATTATATTCAGTAAAAATAATAATAATAACAGATCAAGCAGCAAGCTGTCGTATCGTGTGATTGCATGGACAAGCTAAGGTTAAACGGACAGCGCTGATTAAAATAGTTCACTCGGCAGGCGAACAGCGCCATTGTGATACCCAAGGTCTTTTTTTTGAGTTTTGAGTTGTGTCGTTATTGAAGACATGCGCATGGGCCGGGCTTTTAGCAGGCCTGTTTTAACTCTGAAATCAAATCATCCTTAGTACTTGAGAGAACTATGGACTTAACTCCCTTGACAGATACAATGAGTTCGGGATATAAGGGGTATCAGAACAAAAAAGAAAAGAGGGACACGATATAGCGCACAGTCTTGCAAGAGCATCAGCTACTAATACCCCAATAGACCTCGAATGACTCTGTGTCCCAAACTACATACTAAGAAAGGAAACATAGTTGGCGAAGGTCTTTGCTGCTGCGTAGGCAAGAGGTTTTCTTGGATGAAGGGGCCTTGCTTCATGGAGAGATTTCAGCTTATAATAATTTTTTTTTTTTAGTTTTTAGATTTAAATGTTTTGAAAAGAAAAGTGTAGATATTTTTCAATTTCATTACACTTTTAGAAAGTTTTTTATGTACTGTTTTTTTTTGATAATTTTTTTTCTTTCTTAAGTTAATTTAAATTTTTTTTTTAATTCAATTTAGTTTTTAGGAACTTATTTTCATTTTTTTCTTTACATTAAATTTTCTTTTAGTTGTTAGATTTTATTGTTTACAAAAGAAAAATGTTTTTTTTTATTTAATTTAATTTTTTGAAACCAATTTTATTCATTTTCCTTTTTTTACTTATTTTGTTTTTCTTTTGTTAATTTCATTTTCTTTAAATCTTAATCTTTTATTGCTTCAAAGAGAAAAATAAATTTTTTATTCAATTTAATTTTTAGGATGTTAATTTTTATTTTTTTTGTGTTTTTTTATTTAATTTTCCGATTTTGTTCAAAAAATAAATATATATATTTTTTTTATTTATTTAATTTGTAAATACTATTTTCTTTTTTTTTTTTGAGAAATTATTATTTTTCTTTTTCCAATTTTATTTTTTTGAGGGGAACAAAATTTTTTATTTCTATTTAATTTCATTTTGTAAAATATTAGTGCTCGTATTGTTCACTTAATACATAAAACTATAACTATATATAATGTTTTATCTATCTACCTTACGCTTCCACTTCTTCAAGAACTAAGAGTTATTTCAAAGAAGTCCACTACCGTCACACATCCGTTAGTTTTCAATTGGCATGTCTCGTTTATTAGAATTGTGGTAAATGCGGTAGTAGCCTTGAAGAATTTGTACCCAAAAATTTAGAATGTTGCTTCCTAGCCAATGGCAAAGTGGCTACACTTACAAATGTACATAGATACGTTGTGCAACCAGTTCAGTGTACGCAACGACGACGATTGCACAACGCATAGAATACTGCGATTTTTTTTCTAATATAGATATTTGTGTAATTTTTAAATGCAAAAAGTTAAAAAAAGTTTCCATAGAAACGAGTTTAATCAACGAGCCGTTCGCCATAAGAACATTGTTTTTGTCTTTCCTGTCTTCGATTTGTTTATTATGTACATATGTACATATGTAGACGATCCTGAAGTGCAAACGCAGCTTAGAAAAGAACTTGTTCGCGCACACGAACTTCCGATCTTGCGAGAGTGGCTGATATACTCGCACTAATAAATACATACCTTTATATGTACATATGTACATATGTATTCGTAGAGATATATACTAGGCTATGTATACTGAGTGAACTGTAAATAAACCTTCAAAACCGCAGCATGAAAATTTAAGTGGTTAAGTCAACATTGACAACAAAAACGGCAACAAGAACAACAAGAGCAAAACAACAACAAATAAGCCCAAAAGCAACGCAAAACCAAACAAATTGATCATATGACAACGTGGGCATATATTTGTATGAATGTAATTAACTTGGCCGAATAGCATGGCTTACAATGGGCAAATTAAAAACGAAACTGAAAAGTTTTCCACACAAGAATTGGCGAAAAGTGAAAAAATAGGTAAAATCAAAACAATTTCGAAGAAGTAAACACAAAAGCCATTTAAAGAAACGAAAAAAAACCAAGCAATGTCGCCTGTTGCTCCGGTTGACTGGAAAAACTGCCGACGCGGCGAGAAAACTCAACCCGTCGAGAGAGCGCGCGAATTTTCCAGCAAAAGCATGAACAGGCAACGATAAATTGGCAAAAAGCAAAGCAGAGGAAATATTTAGTTAAAAACACAAAATGCAATCAATAAGCAGAAATAAAAGAAACAAATTAATAATAACAAATGAAAAGGAGGAGTGGAAGAGAAAAAAGCTTGAGAAAACTTACCGAACAACGTATGGATGACAGTCGGCGGCCAGGCGAAACAGCAATGTGGCTTTTGTTGTGTTTGTTGTTGGTTTTTGTGGTATGTTTGACGTTGCAATGACGACAAATACGACTAAAAAATAACAATAACAGCGAAAAGTTGTAGTTGTGCGTAAAAAAAGTTGCAGATAAATGCGTATTTCCGCTTTCCAGTTGTTATTTAATGCGATTTTATTTTTTTACAGTTTTATGTTTTTTTTTTCGTTTTGTATTTGAAATGAAAAAAAAACTGGTTTGAATATCGTCGGCGAAATATTTGAAGTCACACGGTTTTTATAAAAGATTTTCGATAAAAATTTTAACAAATTTTTTTTTTTTTATATTTTCTTACTATATAAATTTTAGCAAGGTAAAAAAAAATAAAAAAAAAATATTTATGCACATTAAATTTTTAGTTAAAAAAAAATGCTACAAAAATTGTATATAACTTTAAAGGAATTTAATTATGGCATGATCGTTTGGTACAAATGTTTAAATTTTCTTATTATATTTTTTGAATAAATTTTTTATATTGTAAAATTGATAAATATTTTTTCTATATTACTTCGGAGTTTAAACGTATAACATTAGTGTTTTATGCTCTATTAAAATTATTTTTACGAAAAACTTTCTTGTTTTTGTTTTTCAATTTCAAAATTAAAGCAATAAATTCGTACTTTAATTTTCCACAATAAATTTTCATTAAAAAACGAGCTCAATAAAAATTGTTGAATATAATTGTTATAAGGCCAAAAAAAATAAAACAACTTTAATTTTTAGTCATATTTTTTTTAGCAAAGAAACAATAAAAAAGTTAAACATAAAAAGTTCAGTTAAATTTTAGTACAAAGAAATTTATAAAATTTTCAAAAACAAAAGTTACTGCCGGCTTATTAAGTGAATAATGATTTTCCGTTCCGTCAGTTTTATTATTACATAAAAAATGTATTTTAGCCTTAAATTGCTTTCGTGAAACTGGTTATTACTTTTATATAATTACAGAAAAAACTTATAATAATTTTGAAAATAGAATTAACTTTAACATATATAGAATTTCAAAACTGAAAGTATAATCAAGCACTAAACTTTAAGAAAACCAATACTTAAAAGATTATAATAAAAACTGGTATGTATTAAAGTTTTGGGAAAAAATTGGCGATATTTTTTTTTTAATTGTTGGAAATAAAAATAGAAGATTAAAAAATACTAATAATTTAAATTAAATTCCAAATAAATTTTTTTCATAAAAAGAATTAGGTACAAATTATTTTTTAAATGATATAAATTTTTTAATTCAGTAAAATTACCTTCTTTGGTTCGAATTTAAAAACAGCAAAGTTTCGTATTAAAATTATCAGAAAAATTTTAGCCAAGTTAATAAGAGGTCAATGTAAAACCTTTTAGTTAAATTTAAGGAAACAAACATCTATAAAATTAAAAATAAAACTCTTGTTTAATTTTTTCCAAATTTTGTCCTTAGCTTTTTGCAAATAAAAGTAGTAAATTAAAAATATTTTAAATTTCAAAAAGCTAATTTTTTAAAAGAAATCTATCAAAGAAATTTATCAACTTTCTAGCAAAAACAATGTTTTTTAATTTGGTAGGCATTTAAAATATGAAGCAAAATTTGTGCGTTAGAATTTTTGAACAAAGTTAAAAAAAAAATTTCGCGAAACATTAAAAAATATAATAAAAGCCTTTCAGTTCAATTTAAAAAAGGAACTTCAGAGTTAAAAAAATATTTTTGCATTAAAATAAAATTTTTTTACTATTGTTTTTCTAATAACTTTTTGATTAAGTTAATTTATTTTAAATTTAAAGAAATTTTGTTTACTAAAATTTTTACTGAAATCAAAAAAGAAATTAAATTAGTAACATTAAAAATGGTCAACAAACACAAAATTATTTTGAACTCATTGATTCTTTTTTTTGAACTTTTATTTAAAAATTACCGTTGGCTGACTATTTCGTGTGGTTTTGATTTTAGATTTTAGAAAAAACAAGTAATTTTTAGCAAAAAAAAAACCGACTTCAACTCTCATATAAAAAAAAATATATATATATAAAATTTTCAAAAACAAAAGTTGACGTGGTCCAAATTTATACGGTAACATACATAAAAAAAAAAGATTCCGACGAACTGATAACCTCCTCCTTTTTTGGAAGTCGGTTAAAAATTCAAACTTGAGGTACGAGCAAAAATTAAATTTTACTTAAAATATTTAAAAGTCGAACTTAAATTTGAAATAATTAAAAATCTAATAAATATTTAATCAGAAGTTAAAAGTATGCTTTTTCAAAAATATGAAGTAACTTTTTTGTGAATTTTCGATAAAAGTTATAAAACATGACAACTTTAAATATTAAAGAATTTATATATAAAAAATTAAGAAAGCGAACAAATTAAAAAAAAAATACGATATTGAAATGAGAGTGTTTCCTCTATGATATAAATGTTATTATTTATTATTTTATAAAAAAATGCTTTTTGTAAATTATATAAGTTATAGCTTATGTTGAATATAATATTTAATATTTTCCTTTTCTTAACTTTTTATATATGATTTTTTTAATATTTAAACTTGTCATGTTTTATACGTTATAAAAGTTATAAAATAAACATCAAAAATAAATGCCTTTTCGAGAAAAATTTCCCAAAAAATAATTTTTTATAAAATAATGAATAACGATTTTTCAACATTTATTTCACATAGAAAAACTGCTCATTTTACTCTCATACTTTTCTAGACTCAAATTTTTAAATAAAAGTTTTCAAAAATTAAAATTATGAAAATATGGAAGCCCAATGCGATTTGATGATTATTTGGCCACAAACCAAAAGATGTAAATTATTTTTTCATAACATCGCTATATTTTTTTGAAGGAAAGAATCCCTCGCTTTATTAACGGTTCATCTTGCACACTAAACGGTAGTTTATTAGCCCATTCGTTTAGCGAAAAAAATTGCTGGCGTAACGAAACTTAAACTAAAAATTGGCATTTAACAATTTCCCGCAAAGATGTCTCTTCAATCATATTTTTGCCATTTAATTTCCACGCTTTTTGTTAAAAGTCTAGAATTCGTTCTTTACGATTTGTACGCTTACGATTGGTTTAAGCAAAGTACAAAAAAATTTAATAGTAAATAAAACGATGGCTTTGCTCTCGCATGCAAAAAGTTTGGCAATACACAGCGCTTACGGTCAGCAAAAACGAAAACCAAAATTTTTGTAGGACACACGCGCTCAGAAACTTTATTGTTTTATTATTTAAAAATCGTTTTGTTTTCTACTCGCACATAGAACACTTCCTTAGAGTCGAATGCTTGGTGCTAGTAGTTATATGTAGAATTTTTTCGATACATTTTTTCTTTACCAATTTTCTTGTTTTCTATTTCTTCACGCTTTAAAATTTTCGCTTTCCTTATTGAGCTTTAAACACGGCTTTAACCACCGCACGCTAAATTGTGACTGATCGCTGTAAGAAATGTTTCATTAAAAACTCAAATCGGCGAACTGAAGTCGCAGACGCGCAAGCAGCTAGCAAGAGGAAGAAGTAGCAGAAGTAGAAGCAAAAACAACAACCACAATGGCAAATACACCTTAGCCAGCCATAGCACCAGCAAAGCAGAATAAATAACAAACGAAAACAGCGCTGCAAAAAGTAAGCAATGAATATAAAAGAAAAATAAAACTAAAATTGTGAGAAAATAAATAAATGCAAAATACAAACATACATAACGACGGGTGAAAAGCTTCAAGAAGTAGGGGTATTTCCAAAAAAAAATGGCACTATGTGGCTGAGCTTCGCAAATACAGGTGATGTCGAAGTGGCAGCGGTGCGCTGTGCTTTCCAGCTGGTCATCGAAATCGAAGTCAATTTGGCGGCATTGGCGAATCTGAAATCGAAACCAACCAAACAGCTATGTATGGTGCATAGTTAGCCAGCCAGCCTGGCAGCTGTTGGCCAGTGTAACGAAGGTTTTCAATTTAACATTCTTGATCGCAAACGGGTTAAAAACGAAGTCGCATCGAGCGCTTAAGCAATGACTAGCAGCTGTGCTATGGAGAATGAGCACAATGACGTTAAAAACGCAGGGTTAACAGCAACTGTTGGCATAACAGATTTGGGGCGATTTAATGAGTGGGTATAACAGCGGTGGGTGCCTCAACAACAGTGGTTTTATAATAGCAGCAGCTCCCACTGCAGTGCACTGCGAGTGGGTGTATTAACAGAGATCGTCTGGTGTCTGTAGTGAAATGTAGATATTAGGTACATTTGTATATGGGGTGTTCCATACCAAAATGGACGTGGTTCACAATTCTTGTGTTTGATTTGTTTAAAATTTTTAGGGTTGAAGCATAAACATAAATAATTAATAAATATGAAATTTGAGCTTGATTAATATCCATGTACATTTTTAAAAACTTTACAGCACGAAAACAAAAACAAAACGATTTAATAGTTTTCCAAATATCTCGAGAACGGGGCGAGGAAAGAAATTAAAAAAAAATCACACATACACACATCGAAATTCTCTATGAAAATAATTATTAAAATTTTTTTCTTGAAAAATTTTTCACATAGATACATACTTTTTGATAAAAAAAATAGTTTTTGCAAATATGCCATCTCAAAAAAATGAAAATAATCATAATGGTAGCTCTGAGTATTGCGCAATATTTAAGTATAGTCCAATGCTGACTTCGTTTCTAGAAAAAAATTTCGCCTTTTGATTGCCCCTATCTCTTTTTGTGTTCGATTCAAAAATAAAGGCAAAAGGTGAAAAGTTTGTGTTCGTTTCTTAAAATATCCCACTTTTATAAGGCAAAAAGGACCCATTTTCTGCCCTTTGCAGCATTGTCAGGGGAGATGGTTGCCCGAAAATCAGATGGTTGCTTAAAATGACAATATTATAAAATGCGTGATCTAGACAAGGACAAGCAGATCAAAACATGCCCATTTACAAGGTTGAGTGTAACATCAAACATATTTTGCACTTCTCACCAGAATCTTAGCGAGCACTGGACCATCAGCTAAATGGCGGCCGGGTTGAGAGCTCTGTATAACGAGTTCTGTGGAAGCTGTAGAGATGAGGAAAGGAGATGGAATCCATTCAGCACTTGTTATGTAAGCGCCTCGTAGTCTGGAGAAAGCACTAAATTTTCTGGGTACTACTTCTTCAACAGCTAACACCAAGCGCCTAAATGCATGCTATGCTTCATAAGATTTATGACATTTTTGAACTTGCACTTCTCAACGGCCATGTAAGAAAACTTTCTTCAGTATGCTCGGCCTGTTCTGATACATACTGCGGAAAATGCTTCCGGAGTTTTCTGCGGACTCTACGTGGCTTACAACCATGCAGAGGTGGTAACAGATGGTTACCATTGTCCACAGTGCCAACCCGCAACTAGTGTTCGTCCGATACCACCTAGTGCTCGAGGCCTGTACTCAATAAAAGTATCAAAGAGAATACTCGATGCTACTCAAAGTACCGCTGGGGAATACTCGATTTCACTTGTACTCGAAAGTACTCATACGAGACATTTTAGTTCCATGACCGTTTACAATACAACAACAGTAAGGAAAGCCGATTTTTTTTTATGGAAAATTATAGTTCCTGCCTTAGGAAATAGTCGTTCTCATATACCCGGCTTATGAAGCGCTGAAAAATGCCTATTCATATCCTCCTATTTTAAAATGGGGTTACTTGAAAGTGCTGAAACAAACGAATTCTACGGATGCTTACTCCAATTCGATGCGACTTTTGTTCTCCCCTTTTGTCAAAAATCAACGGAATTTTTAGCAGCTTGAAACTTGCACTTCTTCAGACTAGAATTGAATGGGCTATAAAACTGCATACCAGAATTTTCTCTGAAGATTCTGATTAAAAAGTTTGATATTTTGGTGAAAATTTACAGAATTTTAATAATTTTTGTACAAAGAATTAAATATGAATTTATTCGTTGTTTGTTGTATACCCAGCTTGACTTTTGTATAAAAATAATAAACATTAAATAAACAAAAGACAAATAGCAAAAACTGACCAAAATATCGCACTCCTATTATTTTGCGGACCACTGTATATATATATAAAAGGACAAATACTCGACACCAGCTTGCTGGCACTACCGAGAGATTGTACCATCAGGCTCGAGGCATATAACATACCAGCATGCTGGTACAATATTTATTTCTTTACAAATGAGGTCCAGAAAAGACCGAAATGATTAGAGCCGAAATTTCATAATTTTTTCACAACCACGGCTTTGACTCATATATGTTGTATATATTGCAAGAAATTTCCAAGATAAGTTAACGGCCCTAACACTTTTAAAGTTTGTATAAAAGCGTAAGGAACATACAATACATATACACACACATAGAGTCTTTCTTGACTTAAAAATCATCCCTTCATAAATGAAAAAAAATGGATCAAATTAAGCATATACAACTTTTTCATGTCAAGGATGAATAAATTTTCCAAAGTGACAATTTTAAATTGATCTGGCCAAAAAAGTATGGGGTAGCTAAATCTAGCCACCAAAGGGCTAAAACGGCAACACTGCTACCCACAACTTTTTGGTCCACTAAATATTTTTTTCATATAACAACAACATCTCCATCAGGGGGCCTACTAGGATTCACCAGAAAATCAGGATAGCTGAGAACTCTTTAATTAGGGCTGCCCGTGTAACCTAACCTAATCTAGATGTAGAATGTTTTTAGCAGCATTGTTGGTAACAGCTCTTAAGATGACTAAAGAGAAATAAAAATCAGCCACCGACTGTGATATTTTTGAAATGAAATTTTTTACTTAAGAAACAGATTTTTACAGCCAGTTCTACGAAAGCAATTTATGCGAAAAATTATTATTTTTGCTTTGAACTTATTCCGAAAACAGACAGACGTTAAAAAAAATAATTGTTCACTTAAAAACCAGCAGTTACTCTGAGTAATAGTTTTTAATATTTTGTTAATTTTGCACAAAAAAAAAAATTATGACAAATTTAAAGTCAATAATTTTTGTTTCATTTTTTCTGCATATTTTTATATGCCCTTTTAATTTGCAGATAATAAAAATGAAATTTTTTTTAACATCCTTTTCCTACTCGTATGTATGCACATATGTAATTCTGTACTTACAGATGCATCTATGTATATATGTATGTATATTAGTTAAAGGAAAGTTATAAAACAGGCTTGTATATAAACTTGTGATGAGCCCAAGCTTGGCTTCAATCGAAAGTGTTTGTTTGCTTTGTAACTTTTGTTTTTTAAACACAGGTATTAATGCATAAACCATATCGTCGTTTAAAGTACAAAACCGCGTATCAACAAAATGCAAAACCGCATATCTGAATTATGTAAATTATCTTCTAGAGAGTAAAAACACTCATATTTCAAAATGGTTCTCTTTTTTAAAAAGCAATCGCATACCTGGCCAGTATATTTCAGGACGAATAGATGAGGATTGAGCCAAGAATTTGTGTGAGCAAATCCAATTTTTGGCAGCTAATGCCAGTTACGCGGTTTTGCAGAATGACGATACGCGGTTTTGTACTTTAAACAACGATATGCACATACATATCCATATGTATGTATACATATATGTACATACATTAGACCGTACCACCTTACAACCAAACAATAAAACGTTCGCAGTACACCCCTGAGTCTAGAGTATTTTTGCAAGGCAATTTCGACAATTTTTTTCTAAATCTAGGGATCGCCTTTTTGTATATTTTTTTATCATTTTTTTAGTAGTTCTACAAGAATAATAAAAAATACTTCTTCAGCTAAAATATTGATATATGATACATTAAGATCCGATTGTAAACGAGACCTTTATGTTCGGTAAAATTTTTTTTCTGAATTTCCTTGTAAAAATATTTTAGCCTCAGAGGTGTACGAAATCAAAAAAATTCGGAAAAGTGTGATTTTAGCCAGCTATAACGGTACCCTGACATAACCCATGTCGCATAATCTCAATTTTGAATTTTGGTCTGCAGCTCTTATTTATTTTTAAGTACCACCCTAATATATATACTAACTTACTTAAGCACATCTACACATGTGAAAATGCATCTACTTTTATTTCCATCGCCAGTTTGAGCGTGCAAGCAGCGAAAATTGCTTTAACGGTTCATTTGCGCGGGTAATAGCTTTAAGTGCTTAGATATTGCAAAATATGAAAAATTAGCTATTATCTTAAAACCAAACAAAAATTGGCAACCACAAAATTTTTAGACGTGGTTGGATCAGTTTTAACGGCAAGTGGCACATATGTTGACTTTTCTTATTTTTATTTCATTAATTTTTTATTTTATTTTTTTTTTTGAATTTAATTCTATTTTATTTTTCTTTATTTTATTTTAGTTCATTTAATTTAATTTAATTTAATTTAATTTAATTTAATTTAATTTAATTTAATTTAATTTAATTTAATTTAATTTAATTTAATTTAATTTAATTTAATTTAATTTAATTTAATTTAATTTAATTTAATTTAATTTAATTTAATTTAATTTAATTTAATTTAATTTAATTTAATTTAATTTAATTTAATTTAATTTAATTTAATTTAATTTAATTTAATTTAATTTAATTTAATTTAATTTAATTTAATTTAATTTAATTTAATTTAATTTAATTTAATTTAATTTAATTTAATTTAATTTAATTTAATTTAATTTAATTTAATTTAATTTAATTTAATTTAATTTAATTTAATTTAATTTAATTTAATTTAATTTAATTTAATTTAATTTAATTTAATTTAATTTAATTTAATTTAATTTAATTTAATTTAATTTAATTTAATTTAATTTAATTTAATTTAATTTAATTTAATTTAATTTAATTTAATTTAATTTAATTTAATTTAATTTAATTTAATTTAATTTAATTTAATTTAATTTAATTTAATTTAATTTAATTTAATTTAATTTAATTTAATTTAATTTAATTTAATTTAATTTAATTTAATTTAATTTAATTTAATTTAATTTAATTTAATTTAATTTAATTTAATTTAATTTAATTTAATTTAATTTAATTTAATTTAATTTAATTTAATTTAATTTAATTTAATTTAATTTAATTTAATTTAATTTAATTTAATTTAATTTAATTTAATTTAATTTAATTTAATTTAATTTAATTTAATTTAATTTAATTTAATTTAATTTAATTTAATTTAATTTAATTTAATTTAATTTAATTTAATTTAATTTAATTTAATTTAATTTAATTTAATTTAATTTAATTTAATTTAATTTAATTTAATTTAATTTAATTTAATTTAATTTAATTTAATTTAATTTAATTTAATTTAATTTAATTTAATTTAATTTAATTTAATTTAATTTAATTTAATTTAATTTAATTTAATTTAATTTAATTTAATTTAATTTAATTTTATTTTATTTTATTTTATTTTATTTTATTTTATTTTATTTTATTTTATTTTATTTTATTTTATTTTATTTTATTTTATTTTATTTTATTTTATTTATTTTGATTTAATTCAATTTTTTTTTATTTTATTATATTTTATTTTATTTTGTTTTATTTATTTTTTTATTTTATTGTTTATTCAAAAAACAATCTAAGGCTACCTGTGGTCTCACTCGGCGGGCTACGGATAGGCTATAGATAAGCGGCGAATAACCAATAAGCAGTCTCCGACTAAGGCTGCGTTTGTCCAAACTCATTTAAGTGGGAATTAACTTTAATTTAATTTTTTATTTAATTCTCATTTATATTATTTTCAGTTTCAATAAGCCCTTATTTAAGAGAGTAAAAAGTGGTTGTAAAACACACTTGGCCAGCGAAAGCTTTCATTTGTACTGAGAGCTTTTGAAAGCTTTGACACGCTGTGTTGTAAAAGCAGGGCTGGTATACAAGTAAGCAGCAGATACACAATGATCAGGTGATTAAACGTGTAACACCTCTGATGTAATTTTTATTTAAGTGAAGAGCATAGCTCACTTAAATCAAAATTAAAATTGATTGGTGAAACCAAAAATTCGAAAATTAAAGTAATTTTCACTTAAATAATTTGGTGAAACTGGCTGTTAGCCCGAGAAAAAAAACACATTGCCTGGAATGGCCCCCAGAAATTTTTAAAGTGAAACTTCTTACTTATTTATTTAAAGCCACGGTAAATGTAGTATTTATGTATACATATATGCCGAAGTTGTGAACATAACGATCGAAGGCTGTAGACGAAGACAAAGATAATAACAACGGTGTAAATAAAGACAAACACAAAGAAAAACCCAACGACAAAAAAAAACAAGTGCAAAATATGGACCAAGATTGGAATTAAGGTTGAAGATGATTATGAAGATGAAAATGAAGATGAAGGATGATGATAAAGAGGAAGATGCTGATAAAGATAGAATAAAAATAGAGATAAAATTAAAGGCAAAAATAAAGATAACGATTAAAGTAAAGATAACGACAAATACAAAGGAAAAGGCAAAGATAAAAAGAAGATAGAGTAAAGATAAGTTAGAGATAAGGATAAATATAAATATACACATAAAAACAAAGATAAGGATATAGATAAAGATAATAATAAGTAATTAAAAAAACAATTAAAAAAAACAAGATATTAGTGGTTAACAAAAACAAAAAACCGACCCCAAAACCACCTATCTGCTAAATTTTTTGTGTAGTAATAGGTGTCCATTTAAGTAATATACGTTCGAAATATGAAACAAATCGGACCATTAATGCGGGTTTTTCAAATATCTCGACACCCGCGCCATTTAGCAGATCAAATCATCTTTCATATTGCATTGTCATCGGCTTTTGAGCTAAATTTAAAGTTTCAAGTCTCTAGTTTATCAGGAAGTTAGTTAAAAATTGATTGCAAGATTTGCTTACACACTGGTGAAATATAATAAAAGCTTGTAAAAATACGATAAAATTAAGACTAAGTTTCCCTTCTTCGCACACTCAGTTTTCTACCTTATATTATTTCATTTGTATTATAAATAATATTATCTAATTATACAAAAACCTTGTTCTTAATTAAGTGCTGCATAATTACGTAAATATGTACAAATAGATATGAGTATAAGTATGTGTAAAAATTCGTACATGATTTTGCAAATAATTAAAGAAAACTATAAGTAAAAACTATAAAAAAAAACTACAAACAAAAAAATTGCAGAAGATAACCAAATGACACAGAAACCTCAACTGGCAAACTGAAACAGCTAACTAATCAATCACTATTCTCAAATATGTAGACGCACACCAGTTGCTTAAATCCATCTACATTTACCTACTTATGTACTTATGTACGCTTGTTTTATTATTTAATTAACTTTTGTTTTTGCTTTAAGGTCACGCATTGTTAGAGTAGCCAAGCTCCAAAATGCTGTTGGTTTATACAAAATCGCGCGCGCGCAAAAAAAAATAAATAAATATTCAATATGCAAAAAAAAAAAATAAATTAGTTACGAGTAAAATAAAAAAAAAATACTGCCAAATCCCGACGCTGAGTTATGCGCTACAACTGCTATATTTACAACATACCAGGGATGTTGCGAATATTTGCATTCGCATTCGATATTCGCATTCGCATCAAACGATACGAATGTTTTGCGAATGCGGATGTGTACATGCGCAGAGAGTTCACTCTAATATTGTTGAAATGGCTCTAAGTCCGTCTAACCAGGGTGCGGACAATAACCGGCTTTTAACTTCAGGCGCTACATAAATAGCAAGCAGCATTGATGGGCCTTCAACAAGTACTGCTAAAAGTGTTATAAGCATCTAATACCATGTTCTGACCGACATCGAAAACATTTTAAATTAAACAATTAAACAATTTTAAAGAAAAACGAGCATCTCGGTGAAAATCCTCTCGTTTGGTGGAAAATTAAACTAAAATACGACAACTTGACAGATCTGTAGCTCGTTTCTGTAACAATTCTCTACCAAGGCTAATTGAGATTTTAATTCGCCGCCCTGTTCTCTACTGCTAATTAGTAGTAGAGAATGACGTATATTCTCTGCCAGTAGAGAATTAATCGGTAGAGAAGAGTTACAGAAACTAGCTACTGGCCCGCATATATTTGAGCGCTCTACCCGCCAGCGTCCCAATTGAGCAATTGTTCAGCGCAGCCGGCCTTATATACGAGTCTCTAACAAATCGCCTTATGGGGAAAAGGCAGCGAAATTACCTTTTTTTTTAATGTAATATGCTCCTTTTGAATTTGACTACTAGATTAAACACTGTATAGGTTAAGCACTCGTTCCGTGCTCTAATAATTCAAAAAATTTTAAAGTAATAAAAACGATGACTTAAGTTGATTATAGCTTTCTTAATGTTATTCCTAACATTCGCATTCGCACATTCGCATTCCGAAAATTGGCATTCGCATTCGCGAATGTCAAAAATATGACATTCGAAACATCCCTACAACAGAGATACTCTTCGTCTGCTGTTAAGCTGTTGATGAACTGTTGTTGTTAAGATGCTACTAGTAGTGTTCCCTAAATCGCCACAAGTTACAAGTTTTCAACAGCTGATTTGATAACACAAACTTGAGTTAACAAAAAGAAAACAATTTGAATTTTCATACGAAAAAATATTCTATCGAAAAATATCAGGGTTTTTAGTATTGGTTCGTATGGAACTGAGAACGAACTCATAACCAACCTAAGTTTTCTAACGCTCATAGTATATTCGAAATACACTCGAGATGGGTTTGAAAAAAATGGAAACCATAGTAACAAGAGAGAAGATGAAATCCCACTCTTTATCGAAGAGAAATATAAGAAAATAACTCGCTCTCATTAAAATTTCAATTCGATAATGAGCTGGATTTCGAATTTTTTCGAGTTTTGTTGGAGAATGGCCTAGTTCTCGCATCGAATACTAACCTATTCGCTATCGAATGTGAGACTCGACAAAAAGATTCATTTTTCAATTATTTTCCAATTGTTTGCCAAGCCCAATGTTTATTGGATCTATACGGATTTTGTTATTATGTGGTGTTGATGCCCATACATCTCGCTACACTAATCCATTTGCATCAAACTGACATGCGCTTGAAAGGTGACGTTTTGAGCTAAATTTTTCTGTAATTTTTCGCTCAAGAAAAAAATTATTTGATTTGAAAATGAGTGAAATATTTGAAGATTTACGCTAAGTGATGATGTTCTACTATAAAAAAGGCGAGAACGCTACAGAAACATGGGGAAAAATGTGTGAAATGTATGGTGAGAATGCTGTGAGTGAACACCGGATTTGTTTAATTCCGTTGAAAAAAAGTTTCAAAAAGGCGTTGGTTTCGCAAGACCCGCATGCAAGCTGCCTAGTGGAGGTACTAAACATCAAGTACGTGACACTTTGGAAACAACTATTAAGAAATTCTGCACCAATGGAATTATGAAGCTAACCGAAAAATGGCAAAAGTTTATACCTGTCAACGGTAGATATGTACTTGATTAAAATTGATTTACAATAATTTTTTTTTTTAATAAAGAACTTTTTTATAAAATTTTTTTCCATAAAATAATTTTTTTTTCTATAAAGACCTTTTTTTCCATTAAAGAATTTATTTTTCATTAAAGAATTTTTTTCATTAAAAAAATTGTTTTTATTTGATTTTTTTTTTCAAAAATTGACAAACGTTGACACTTATGTTATAAACATTTGACAGAGTTGCCAGTTTTTTCCCCAAAAACCTTCCCGTACTTTTTGGTGTTACTCTCTTTCTCGGAGCGCCATTTTGCTTGTTAGCAGTTTTACCATTTTTTTTTTCAGAAGAGTTGTGGAACAAAGCTACTGTTGGTGTACTACTGTTAAATCAATAGCATACTACTAGAAATTCGTAGTAGCTTAAGGCGAGGGTACAGAGTCGAGCTTTGCAAGGTAACAGCGCAGTGTAATATACGTAGCCTTGCATTTTATTTGAGTGCTGTGATTAAACCGGATTCAGTTACTGCTTACCAGCGCTTTAACGGAGATTTACTGAAGTTCACCTCACAGCATCTTCACTTTATTATTTAGCAGCAATTCTCTAAGCTGTACGGAAGTAATAGTTACTTAAGTTAATTAACGTCGTCCTAAGCAAAGTATTCTAGTTAAGACTACTTCCGTTCGATCACTTTGAGCAAAATGTAGGGGAATTCCACCTTGAGTTAATGAAATTAGTGATCTAGTAATTTCGAATAACTATGGAACTAGAAAATTTTGAGCGACACATTGCAGATTGAGCTCTCTGGAATGCAGGGAGCCTAATTAGGAGGTTTGGTAGAAAGATGGGTCTAAACTTGAAAATGGTGGAACTGGCGCTGACAGCCGCGGCGGAAACCTTAGCCAAGACCACATTCGGGATTATGTTCCTCATAACTGGTAGGTTCCTTTTGTTATTGAAGGGTACGTTGGCCGTCTTATAGGGATAGATATTGAGTCCCATATTGGCACACCAACTCTTCGTAAAGTTTAAACCCCCTGGCAGCAGATGCCATTGCCCGAGAGGATTTGTAAAAGTTCATCTACTACCAAGCTGCACAGGAGGAGCTTGTTTGAAGCAGTTTGGTAGAGGCACCTTGTACATCCGTAGTCATACAGAGACGTGCCTGTGGATCTTCCCACCCTGGCTGGTTGGGATGTCGGCCAGCTTCAGAGTGTTAGTTCATATTTCATTATCACTAACCGTCTATATTGTTTTATAGCAAGGACAAGGTTAGCCTTATGGACCTGAAATATTTATCTACTTTCCAACTTTCGGTATGAAAACTACGCGTGCTCTACTCTACACTTTGGGAATGTATGATAGATATTTATATACTGTCTCTCATAATGCTTACTGGGTGTAGCAGTATCAGTCCCCTTCCAAGCTTGAGCAACATTGGAACGATGCCATCTACCTAGAGGATTTGTAATGATCGAATGAGTCCAACATCCATCCGACCGATTTTCGAGTGAACAGACCTTTTGGCATCGCCTAGTCTGGTGGATAAGGTCTGTACTCCCGAATCTCCTCCATGCGGCCCGTTGTCGAGAAGGCGCCGTTCGAATATAGCCTTCCGGTAGCAAACCGTTCAATGGGCACGGCGTCACGTAACATCCCCGAATAAGAGGTGGCAGTTCTTGGTCAGCTTTCTCAAACGGGTCGAATCATGGAAATAGAATATGGCGTTTTCTCTCCATAATTGGTGCCGGATTGTGATTCGTCTTAGCTCCTGCAAAAATTAAGACTAAAACTGAGACCTGACCTTTACGTCCAAACTGATATTTTTTCTAAGTTCCGTAACCTATACAGCAGATATATATGTAAGTAAGAAAAATTTTTTCTACAGATATCTGCCTAAACGATTTTAGCCCACTTCAATGAACCACCGCTGTCGTTTCTATCCTGTCCTACCTCATCCCAATTGGAAATGCTATATGAAGCCAAGTATTTCTCCACTTCGCCGTTCTATCCCAAAAAAAGGGCCCCCTCGCCCTCTGCTACCACCAGCGGAAATCGCTAGCGGAGCCGCAGTACATATCCGCTAATTTCTCTCACATAAAGTTTATTTCTAAATAATTTTAAAACTGTGGCAGCTCATTTTAGGCGTGAAAGCGGCTGACAACCATGGCGGATGACAAACCACATTTCTATACATACATTATTTATTATATGTTAATATGTAGCCAAATTCGTGTGCGTGAGAGCGAGAAATTTCTGGCGAATGAACGAACAAAGGGTAGCTTCTAAGCATACCGCTCGAAATTGTACGCTTTGCAGCAGGCGATGTACCGCGCCACTACCTCCGAAAGGTGGAATGAGAAAAGGCCCCGAACTCATTGAAAAATCACGCACTCACTGGTCGAGCATACATCATGTGGCATTTTGTAAGCTGCCACGCCGGGTAGTAGCGCTGCTCTTTTCGCACAACGCATGCGCTGCATAGAGACGACGATGACAACGATGACCTACCGACTCATCCCAATTGTCGTCTTCCACCATCTCTAATTGCTACATTGAAATAGTCTATAGCTGACAGCGATGTCACCGAATTTGCACGCGATCGCTCGCTGGTTTGCAAATTTCCCGCACACACCAAGAAGCGTAATGACAATTGACAAATACAAATCGCACGCACGCACGCACGCAGCTATTACGCTTGCTGAGTCAATGCAATTATGGTGAAAGCATTAGGGCGGTTAATGCATGCCACCGTAACAACAAAACAAGTGCCACATGCGACCACCAAGTCTGACATAGGCATATGTTTAAATTTATGCTTGTGGAACAAAAGTGCTGCAAGCAAATCAAATGCTCAATGAGCAACCAAGCTGAGCACGCCCTTAGGTCGCGGTTGGGGTTTAGGGGTAAAATGAAAAGTAAGGACATGTGGTGACTGCTATAGGGGGTGGAGAAGTGGCAAAAGTCGGCTGACAGACGACTGTCACTGGAGAGCCCGTGAGAGAGCGAGAGAGAAAGAGAGCTTGAACGAAAGAGTGAGTGACTTATGTTGAGTGAGCAAATTTCGGCCATCTTCCTTGCTTACAAATGTATGCTACGAGTATTTTGATTCTAGATAAATTAATGGGGCAGGCAGGCGGTGGCGCTGCTGGGCCTACATATATTCATATATGACATATGACGATGGCCTAGCGCAGTGCGGTAGTGCTTTTTTGTAATGACGTGTGTGCGTGTGTGTGGTCGCAAGAATATTTGAAGAGTGAAAATTATAGGTTAGCAAGTGTCGGCTGTCACCCTTTACGATTCAGTATTGGCGTGTACTCGGCACAAACGGAGCAGTAGCAGATTTTCACGGCGCAAGCAAGCAGCGAGCTGAAGAAAAAAAAAACAAAAAAAAAAAACTATACATCTATATCGAACGGTCGATCTGCGCTGTGCCTGTGAATAATCAGCTAAAAAAAGTTTTAAATAAACTAAAAAAAAAACAACAAATGTGCAATTCTACTGCAGTGCGGTGGCAAAAAAAACTGTTGTTTGACAAAATCTGATTTCGTGGTGCGATGGTGAAGCGATAGATGAAAAAAGGTGTGGAAATAATTTTTTATAGGAATTTCCGTGATGCGCTGAAAAAGTGTGTTGTCGAGTTATATGTATATACATACATACATACATATGTATGCGTGCATGTTTTTTTATAAAAATTTGCATTAAAATTTATCTGCTTTTGTGGTGAAAAAGCAGCTGAAAAGGGTGCGAAAATTTGCGATTGTAAAATCCTTAATGCAAAATTGCGGAGCGGAAGAGTGAGTGAGTGTAAAAAGTGAAGTAACCTTTCATGCAAACCGATAATGTGCGAAAAGTGACAGAAAAAACGACACAGGAAGTAAGCGAGAATCGTTAGAGCTGAGCAGGAAGTGGAAACGACAAACGTGTGAAAGCAGGCAATGCGCCGATAAAAAAGAAGATAGAAAACGAGAAAAGAGTCGACAGCAAGTAGTACAAAATAAGAGTGAAAGCCGTGCGGAAAGAAGAAGCATAGTAAGAGAATAAATTGAAGATAAAGTAGAAAGTTAGTAAAAGTAAAACGAAGATGAAGTTTGTAGAATATAACGGTAAAGTGGTAGCGGAAAATGAGTAGTGAGCAGCAGAAATAGAAAAAAAGGAGTAGGTAACTGAAAGAAGAAAGCTATTAGGATACCAAAAGAGCCGAAAGTTGTAGGCTGGAAAACATCGACGTAAGTGGACAACCAGTGGTGGGAATATTTAAAAAAAATATCTAAGTTTAAATGAAAAAAATATATTTAATTCACGAATAACAAAAAAAAAAAGCAAAAAAGAAAATTCAACACAAAACTTGCCATCGTAGCTACAGTAGAAGAAGATAGGAAAAGAAGAAGCAGTAGAAATTGCAATTGAAATCGCAATAGAAAACGCCGAAGTCAAAACGAAGTCGCAACGGAGTAACACTTGAGTCGAGCCCAGCCACAGCAGCATTTGCCAGTAATGAGTAAGTACATGAGTGATTATTTTCCCTTCGCTTGGAGAGTTGTGAGTGAGTGAAGCAATTGAGTTTGATAGATGCTAGTTGCTTCAGTGAAGTATACTGCAAATTGGAATGCAGCCAAGAAGCTTAAGTTTTTTGTCATACATATAAGAAAAAATTGTTCCAAACTTTTCTGTCTGACTTTGTAGGGAGGAAACTGGCCCCAAAGGGTTTTTGGGGGAATGATACTGAAGTCACATTCCTTGGAGAAAGTTTTTCTAAAGTGCATTTTTTCCTAAAAGTTTTTTACGCGTCTTTTTTAGCCGTCAAAACATTAGCGCGTCTTTATTCGTGTCTAGTGTCGATATGTAAATGTATGGGCGAATCCGGATAAACTCGGGAATTAACAGCAGTTGATCCGGACTAAGTCCGAGTTAATCCGGATCAACGCTGCCGTCTGTTTAAGCTTTTAGAAAATTTTTGTAAATGCGATTTCTAAATGCAATAAAACCCGCTGAGTATAAGGTATAAATGAAATACCTTGTTTAAGAGGCCCATACATGTCATTACGTTTGGAGTATGAGATCGTTTTATTATCGGCCGCGATTTCTCACGGAGGACGGATCCGAGTGTTCCATAGATCGAGCTGATCTTGAGAAATGGCTTGAGATATGTTGACCTTATGGCGATGATAAGCGCCGCCTTGCCCTCGTACAGAACATTTTATCCTCTCTTTACAACAATTGCACGTCAGGTTAAAAGGTGTCTGTGCTCATCACTGCTTTAAAGGGTTGGGTCGATTTCAGAAAACCTAAAACCTAGCGGGCTCAGAATTCTTAATTTTAGTTACCCCATTTGCACTAACAAACTCTAGTTTGATGATAAAGTTTTATCATTTAGAGCAAGAGTGTTTTTCGAACCGGCTGCCGAGATAGGTT
This sequence comes from Rhagoletis zephyria, assembly GCF_001687245.7. NCBI lineage: Eukaryota > Metazoa > Arthropoda > Insecta > Diptera > Tephritidae > Rhagoletis > Rhagoletis zephyria. The sequence continues at coordinate 780,131 of NW_016157096.1, forward strand.
CATCTTCCATTCAGCCGTCGATATATATTGTTTGTTATTCGGATTGTTTAGGTAAATCAGTTTGTTTTCGCCTGTCTGATCACTGTAGCATCTTTCTGGCTGAGCTGATGGCTATTTTCACGTTCATATCACTGGTACCGTGTGTCATACGATTTCTTATAATAAAATCTACATACATACATTTTCACACATCGCCTACTTTTAAAGTAGTAATCGATATGGCTGATACATTTCGTACGCTTATTGTGCGGATACTATTTAGACCATTGCTCGTTCTTCATGGCACTACTCTGCCTAATAGTACTTTAACAAGACTAATACCACTGATATTCCTCGGTGACTCGGTGGCGTTCAACTAGTCAACTATTACCGACATTGAGTTCTCTACGGACACACTGTCTACCCAGTCCTTTCGGGTCACTTCTTAAATGGAATAATTTTCGACAAAGCTGTCGTATGGTAGAGGAGGAATTTGTATCAGATTTTCTTTGTCACTGCCAGGCTCTTGCTAGATTTATTAAGTTGAGAGTAAGAGCTAGGCAAGTACTTCGTTGGGGAACTATATAGAATCCTGAAGGAATTCATTCTTAGCACGATCAAGTTTAAAGGGGTTAACCGTCTAGAGGGTTGGGCCTTGGACCATATCTCCGAATTGTTTTTAAAGTATAAACAGAACAAAAACTCTGAGCAAATTTCGCCGAACGGATCGGTGGCGTATGATGACGTTCGCCGTAACATTTCGCCCAGTACAACAGAACTGAAACGAAATTCGCATCAGTTGAATAACAAATAAAAAAAATATAGAATATAAAAGCGAAAAGATGAATCCCCAGATTTTGCAATTCTGCTTCTTCCTGATAATTATCTGCCAGAAAAGTGAAGAAACAAAGCTATTTTTTCGCTCACAACTGCTTTTGCGACCGGAGGCAGCGGCGAAATTAAAAATAAATCTTATCTTGCCGAATTTCGTCGTTATATACTGCAGTGTGTTTTAATTCTGATAGCGAACTCTCTTTCGACGAAGTTCGCTCAGCGATTTGATTCTGTTTATAATTTTATGTGTCTCGCAAAAGCGTTTTTGCATTAAAATTTTGTTTACTTATGTATGTATGTGCAAATCTTCCACTTTTTTTTTTTTTTTGAGAAACTTAATGATGAACTAAATAATGGCATCGAAATTCTATTAGGATCGTCGGACGTATCCCCAGTGTATGTGCTTTTCAGAAACCGAAACTAACTAAAATTAGTTTTTGCCACTGTCTGCTGATCAGCGTTAATATCTACTGAATGTACATACATAACATTCCTTGTAAAAAGCGATACATTAGAATGCTTCACGAAAACAGTAGCTGCTTCGCCAAGGAAACCTAATATTAGGACTTTTTTGCATTATATATACATAAAGTGCCTTTTCGAAAATTTTTTTATTTTAGCAAATAAAGGTCTAATTCCTCAACATGGTCTCCTTTTTGATGGTTAGATTTAGACTAGTTATTTTATCCTTTCAAATTTTACAATAACATGTGTACATATGTCTTTTTGAGCCAAAATCTGAGAAACAAGTTTTACAATAAAATTCGTTTCATCAAAAATGCGATTCGCAGGTTTTTTTTTGTCATTCAGCTCACCTGAGTCGAATAGGGTTATAAAATTGAGCAAATTTTATATTACTGTTCGGAAAAGACAGCCAAGTTTTTCTTTTTTTGTTTTTGGTATGGCCCGTGAGGCAGTCTAATGTGCATACATATGTTTATTTGCACTTTTTTGAATAGAAATAAACACTATAGAATCTTTTATTATGACTTTTATTGTTATTACCGTGCGAGCGGCGGCTATTTTAATCAAACTTCGTAAAAATCAAGAAAATATGATAAAAACAAAATACTTGCCATAGTACAAAATATGCACAAAAACGCAAATATATACATACATACATATGTACATACGTAATAGGCGACGCTAGGCGACGCTAGAAATCTACGACAAAAAAGGTATTTTTAGCGCAAGATTTCTAGTCTGTATCGGCACCCCGCCCCAGTACCATGCCATTGCAGACGTATGAGACCTGATTATAGCAGCAGCGTCACCGTTGTCCCATAAAACCATACACATCAAGCGTTTAAATGCCTTTAAGGTGATAGAAATAATTGTACATACAAAAGTATATATGCAGATATTTCTATGAATGCGAATAGTGAAAAGTTCCTCGGCTGTTTAGTGCATTCAAAATAAAGTGTCAAAAGTATATATTTGTGTAGAAAGTATTTACAAGCAAATATGTAAATCTGTATGTATGTATATGCAACTGCATGCCTGAGTGGATGGCGACAAAACCAATTTTGACAATAAAATGCAAAAAAAAACGAGCTAATTAAGAAAAATCAGTCAGTGCATGTATGTACAGCCTATTTCGGTTTGGTTTGCGCATTTTCCAGTTAAAAAGCATTCATGCAAAATTATTATGTCATTGCAACTGGCATTGAAAAGTGAAGAAAACAAGTCGTCGCGACACAATACAACAAATCGAAAACAAAATTATGAGCTCCAAGTACACACAAAATTAATAATGAAAAACCTCAACTGTTTTCCAGCAACAGACAAACTCGCCACTTCCGCTTTGAGTACGCAAAAAAATAAAAAAAAATAAATAAAAAATAAATGGCATACCTTGCCACAGCAGCTACATCCTCTTCTCATCTCATCTTCTCTGCTCTCATCACATTTCGTAGGCTACCTCTTCTTCTTCTTCCTTTGTATTTTCCGCCTATGCTTCTGTGTGGGTTTCTGGGTTGCCGCAAAATTCCGCTTATGAAATTCTTACACAATTTCTCGAAAGCGGCGACATGTGCGAGTGTACGAATATCAATACTTACAAACATAGTAGGTACAACATACGAGTATATAGGTATGTACATGGGTCAATCCAAAGGAAATAAATCGAATTTTTTTTCGAAACATATGCAGAATTCTAAATTTTACAATTTCCGTGACTTTATAAGTTTTTGTGTTTGAATATATATGTATCTCAAGGCATATTATATGTAGTTACAAAAATTTGGTTTTAAAGCTGATATTTAATAAAAATTACAGAATTTTTAAATAAAAAATCGTAGAATCATAAAAAAACATTTTTTGGCATTTTTTTTGTACAAGCCTCAAAGTTATCTTAAAAGATACTAAAATTTTCAATGTGATTTTGAAAATTATGAATATCTAAATTTTGAAAAAAATTGTCAACTCTTAAAGAAATTATTTCAAATATTTTTTATTTGTTTTCAATTTATTTATATGTTATAGCTTGAGAAAATGATTTTTTTTAAAGTTCAAAAATACATAAATATCTTTAAAAAACACCGTCTTGAAAATGTTGAGGATCTTTTAAGTTCAGTTAGAGGTATCATAACAAATAAATTGAGCCCAAAATTTATAAAAGTTTTTGCTTTTACAGGTCGAATATTTTTTAAATATATTTTTTATATAGCCAAAATATCACATTTAAAACGATTCCAGAACCAATTCTGTAACTGTCAGGCAGGTTCCGCAAATCACTTTCGATTGAATTTAAACCAAATTCGCTTTTAATTAAAATTGACTATTGCTGAAATTCATTCGGAAGTGAAAAAAAATAAAGAAAAGAAAAGCTCGCAAAATCCAAGCAATTGTAAAATTTAAAATTTTCGAACAAATTTTTTTTCCTTGAAATTTTTTTGAGACATTCAAAAAATAAATTGCGAAATCCGGGAAATTGTAAAATTTTGAATTTTCGAAAAATACAATTTTTTATATTTTTAGTTGAAAATTTTAAGATTTTTTAAGATCAGGTTTAAAAGGTATTGTATACAAAATACTGAGGAAAAAATTTATAAAAGTTTTTGCTTATACGATTTTATAAATTTTTTTATTTTTTAGATTTTTTTTTTGTATAGCCTAAGGTATGACCTCTCAAATGAGGCGAGAATCATTCTTGCAACCATAATAATTTTTGAGATATTCAAAAATAAACTTGCAAAATTTGGGAAGTCGTGAAATTTTGAACTTTTGAAAAATTTAATTTTATGGTGTTTTCATTCTTTGGCAAAAATTCATTATAATAGTATAATAAAAGAAAAGTTCTGACCAAAATTCATCCAAATCAAAAAGTGGTCCATTCCAACTATTGCTTGATTTGATATGGATTGACCCACATACGTATCCACACTTATATACATACATATGTACATACGTGTACATGGACGAGTGCACCAGCAAATCTCGTCAGCATTCACCAAACCACATCATACTAGTCTCTACCATTCTCAACCACTTACGAGTACTTAATTCAGCACAGTTTCATTTTCAGTCTCAGAATTTGTGTTCAATTTTGCCTCACCCACGCTGTCTGTGACAATGTGGCTTGCTGGCATACTTACATTTTTACTTACAATAGAGAATAACATAGTTATACATACATGCATATGTAAATACCAACCCCCTTTCCAGTAGTCCGCTTTGTTCTGCCACTTGCCTTGCCTCACTCGTGTCCAGCGCAATTCAGCCACCCGTTCATCTATACAACCATCTTTTAGTTACATTACACAGATTGGATTGTTTTTTCTGCTTTCCTTACATTCTTTCGCAGGCTCGACTCGATTTGTACATACACACATATCTTTATGTGCTGCATCTGCCGATTTTAGTGTCAGTCATCCCATGCACTCAATGTTGTAGCATCAAAGCTCAAAGTAGTCGCCCTCATCATCGGCCTATCGGTTCTCTCTTGTGCTTCAGTGTTGCTGCGTTAACTAAAAATTCTCACTCGAAATAGGTTAGACAGGGTTGCCGTGCTCGGTGCATTTTTAACGTACAATTCACAGTGTTGCTATTTTGGTATTATTAATGATGAAACAAAAATGGAATACCTACCTTTTCTAGTCGCAGGAAATTGCGACGCGGTTGAGGTGACCGACAGCTGAAAAGACAGCTTCAAAGCAGTGGTGGCACCTCGATGAGAGAGGGAGAGAGAGTGGGAGTACCTTTCACTACATGCGGGCTACAATTTAACAGATAGGCCTCGTATCAGTTCAGAGAACGCTGCACGAAAGTCGGTCGAGTGAGGTCTTTTTGGCCGAGCATAAACACAGCCAAGTCGAGGTAGAATCATTTTAAACTTTCATTTAAGCTGCCAAGCTTTTAAGAGATTATTGTCTTAATACCATGAGTGGCATTCTCTAATCAGCTCTTCGGGGCTGACATCTGCTGCCTGCAAAACTTTGGTCTCGGTACACTGCCTTTTTTGCTTTGGCTTAGCAGTTACCGTTCGTGGTGATATCACAGAAGATTAGTGCTTATGTTCCAATCCCGTTTGGGGGCGCCGGCACTCTAGCTCTGCCGTCAGACCCATTTTGTAGCTGAGGAAAATGTAGACGTTAGACATAAAGACAACCTTGCAGAGAGCGTTGTATTGATCTGGTCGTAGGGTATTGCAACGTTCATGGTAACGAAATTTTGTAGGTTGGGACGGCTCGGCTCTGAATGTTTCTTTACATTTAAGTTGTATTATAAACCAGATTTCTCTAATGTCACTTCATTAGATAAGAGTTAAAGGTGTTCAAAGGACGCCGGGCCTTGGATACTGACTAGAATAGAATAAATGAAGAAGAAGAAATGGAACCATGAAAATGGTGTTTAAATGATCAGAATGTCGAGCTGAGTCGATTTAGCCATGTCCGGTTGTCCGTATGTTTGAACGCAAACTAGTCCCTCAGTTTTCCTGATATCCCACTGAAATTTGGCAAGCGGGCGTATTTTTACAATGTAATAATCATTTGTCAGAACTGGCAAAATCAGACCACTATAACATACAGCTCCCATACAAGTGATTGTTCAGATATGAGATTTTTCCTCCATCTATGCAGCTAGGAACTGGAAATTTCGCACTTTTTTCACTTATTATGAAAAGAGAGTTTGAAGTGAAGATTACAAAGATCGGGTCACTATAAACTATTGCCGCCATACAACTGATTGGTCAGATATGAGATTTTACTTTAAAACTCCTTCATTTGGACAGGTAATACCGAGCGATTTCGTGAGTTATTTTCTAAATACTAATACAAAGTCTACTGAGAAAGTCGGCAAGAGCGGTGCCGTATAAGCCATATCTTTTATACCGCTGATTGTTTAGATACAAGTTTTTGCTATGTAATTCCTTTATGAAGGCGGTGTCAAACCATTAAATTGTGTGGTTTACATATCGATCCTAAACAGTGGCGAAAATCATTTACATCGGTGCTTCTTAAGGTGCATATATCTTCCATACCACTCATTAAGGGTATTCACGATCCGGTGCATACTGTCTAACATGGTGCATAGAAAGCATAAATAGCATGATTGGCTAATTTTGTTGTTGTTTGAACACATGAAACAAGAACGATCATGCTATTTATGCTATCTATGCACTATGCTAGAGAGTATGCACCGGATCGTGAATACCCCTATTTTTTAGATATAAGGTTTTTATACAACTCCACTGTCTACGTATGCAGTGAAGATACTAATTTTGTTAAGCTCCCAAACAACTAACGGTTGAAGTAAAATTTTCTGATGTTCATGTTCTCATTTCATTATTTTTTGGTTTCTCAGGTTAAATAGCGAGATTTGGTTTTAGAACGGTATGTACTTGGTCATAAGTAGCTGATAATAGTTTTATCAGCACTCGGCCAACCAAGATATCCAGTGTGTAACCTGGATATTTCCAGAAATCACATTGAACAGTGGTTCAAAACTGGTATTTACTGGTGCAAAATACAGAAAAAGTAGCATTTTTGAAGAAAATTTATTCTGCTATTCCAGTTAATAAATGTTACATAATAAAAACTAGTTGAAAACGAAATTGTAGGGTTCTCCAAAACGAAAAAAAAATTCACAAAAATAACATATTTTTTGTGGTTTTTAAAAATCAACGCAGTCTCTTACAGCCGGTTTCACCAGCAATTTTAATAAACAATAATTTTGTATGGCAATTTCCATATAAAATTCAAATAATTAAAATCATTTTTCACTTAAATTGCTTTCGTGAAATTGGCTGTTAGCTACTTGCAACTTTCACTTTATTATACTAAAATTTATTGATCTATAAAATTGCATACCCGAAGATTTTCTAGAAACTCAAACTTTTTTTTTAATTTCGGTTTAAATTTTTTTATAACATTTCACTGGGACAGGAGAATCGATTTTCTTCAAAATTGCTACTTTTTCTGCAGGTTGCACGAAAAATTAATATATAATATAACCAAATAAAAATAAAAAAATTGGGCTCAACTGGCCTCTTGATAGTTTTATAAGATTTCATAAAAAATATGTATCAAATTCAAAAATTATATTTATATAAGTACTGACGCAATTTGGTATGTTTTGACCTATTTTTGCGGTTATTGCGTTGAGATAAAGTAATGAAAAACAAAACAATTCTGAGAAAAATGTCGGTTCAGATAAGACTTTAAATTAACTGATTTATGACTTCTAATCTATGAGTAGCTTTTAATATTTTCGCTATTAGACTGCATAGAGTTTTGCAGATTGACTAAAATATTTGTTTTCTAATCGCGTACACTGGTCAGCAAAAAAAAACTGTTCCGCCGATGACATCAGTCCTGTTGATTTAATTGTGTAATGATCTTCGCAATCTACTCCACTCCAAATTACTGTGAAATGAGGTTGTTTGTGGAATGGTGACGTTAGACGCGATTTACATGCAGACTAGTATTATCAGTTATGCTGCTATGAGTAATACATAGAGTGAAGAACATGTGCTACCACATAGCATTATTTAATATGTGCCAGGTGTTTACCGATTGTACGATAACTTTCTTTCCGCTGATAGCAAGGCTGGGTTTCGCTATGCATTTATGTGAATGGCTTATCTGCGATGGGAATTACTACTTACTTAAGTGTAGACGTAACATATTTTTAAAGTTAAAACTTTTTTGCTATTTTTTTTTATAAAAATATTGTCCATGTTTGAAACAAAATCATATAAGTCAAAGTCTCAAACTGTCCACAATATTTAAAAAATTCAAAAAATGTTCATAAAAATTTCTAATTCTTAAATCTGAATTTTTAGAAAATTTTTAGGTATTACATAGCTCATGGAATTTTAGTAAAATAAGTTGGTGTTTGAATTTTTTTGCTGACGGCTTTTTGCACTTTTTTCATATAAACATGAATTTATTGTGGAAAAAATGTACAGGGCCGATTACAAAAAAAAAAAAATAAACAAAAAATCAACACCAGTTTTTATAAATTGCACTTTTTAGAACAAATAAGTCTCGGAGAAGACAAACATTCGTCTGCCGCAAAATTTTAAGGTTGCGCGTTTGTGTTTCACAAATTTAAGGAGAAGCTCTTTGCAAAATAAAACAAAAAATTTGAGCGCGTAATAGTAAGTATACTTTTGTATATAGGACCCACCTATGACCAAACCCCGTACCTTATTTAACATGTCTCACGCGTAAGCAAGAACACTCATATTTTCTACGAAAGCATAAGCGCTTATCAGCAGCGACACTTATCAGCAATAGCGCTTATCAATGCTTATCCGAATTTTTTAATAGTAAGCATGTTGGCTGCGATTCGCCATAATTACTCTTACTCGAATAGAAATTTTTTCAGAAGGTATGCATACATACCTATGTGTGTATGTATGTACATTAGGGCGGTAAGAAAAAAAAATAAAAAAATAAAGTCTAGGATTGTTCTAAATAAATAGTACCTATATCGAAAAAGTTCCAACTTTTTATGATCAAAAAATATTTATAGGTATATAAGGGCTCGTAAGTTTTCCATGTATTTAAATGAATGAACATAGAATCCTTGAAAATCAATATTTTTCGATCGGCAAACTCTGATACATTAGGGTGCTTAAAAAAAAGAAGTGAGTCGGGACTTTAATGCTCTACTCTCTAGGTCTGTTCTATATCGAAAAAAGACCACTGTTTGTTTTTGTAATCAAAAAACATTTAGAGGTCGCCCAAAGCGCCCAAGCTCAGAATTTCCCAGGTGTTTATTTGAATGAAGAAAAATAATTTTTCGTAGAAATGGTATGGAATCCCAGAAAATCAATATTTTTTTAAATTCTGTCTCTCTTCAGGAGACTTACAAAAAGAATACCCAATTTGTCATTTAATCATTGTTTAATATTAACTATTTTTTATGGAAAATTGGGAAATAATTGCAACTCAGCGGCTTAATTTCATAAAAAAATGTAAATTAAACAATATTAATTTCTTTGTACAATTGCTGGAATTATTACTTTTATTACCATTTGTTGTTAGTAATTAGTTTAATTCTGCATGAAAAGCTGCAAAATTGCGACCAAAAAATGTATTTTTGCATCTTTTTGGGTGACCCATTGAAATAGTTAATATTAAACAAAGTTATAATACCCCTGAACACAGGTGCGCTCGGGTATAAAAATAGTTAAATAAGCACTTGGGTATTATTATTTGAAGTCTTCTGAAGAGAAGTAAGTAGAGCTGCCCATTGAAAAACATTCTACACAATTATTTTTTCCCATTTAAAATACATGGGAAGCCTTGAGTGACCTCTAACTACTTAAATATATTTTGGTTTCAAAAGAGTACAGGGTTTTTTTTTCGATACGGAACAATCCTAGTGGGTGCCAGCATTTAAATTCCAACCCTACTTTCTCGCCCCCATGCATTTTTCTTGGCTCACCCTAGTGTTCATACGTATGCATGCATGTACGCATATGTAAATTCCACAAATTACTTATTACCAGCATGTGTGGGTAGATGCACATGCGGCAGAAAAAGCCGGCTGCAAGCCGCAATCCACTCAATTACATACATAAGTACATACATACATACAAATGTCAAGTTGAGTATGAAAGTGAGCCAGTGAGTATGAGCTACACCATTTGGTATGAGTATTTACATTGAGTGCTGGTGTTGCTATGATTTGAGTGAGCCTTTTTATGAGCACACTCATGAAGTGCCCTTACTTAGTTGGAGAGAAAGCAGAAGCGCCACACACGAGTGTATATAGTGAATTAACGAAAAAAGGGTGGCAAGTGTGTAGTGTTGTGCGCGGAAATAACAAAAAAAATAATAATAAAAAAAAAAAACGAAGCGTAACAGTGAAAATGGAAGACCAGCAAAGACATTATAGCATTGATTTTCAAGGCAGTTGATGTCAAAAAAGCGGCCGCTACTGTAGCACGCCAGACAGGCACGCGCACAAGATAGCGATAAGAATAGAAAAGAACGAAAAGAGGCAGTGATTTTTTTTTTTTTTTGCTTTCTATTGAACTATCAAAGGCACATAAGCGTGAGAATAGTTAAAATTTTAATGTGGAACTGCAATTGATACAGTGGAAAATGTGCGTGAATGAAGAAAGACATGAGCGGTGAGCTGAAAAGGTGGTGAAGTGAATAGGTACAACGGGTATGTGTCGATAATAAAGTAGTAAAGTGTGGAGTAAGCAAAGTGCATAACTTTCTTTAGTTTTTTGAATTAAGCCGAAAAACAACCAATCAGGTGGCAAATTATATGTAGCAAGGCAGTGACATTGAAGCAGTGGCACTTATAGCAACGTGTATGTGTGTATGAATACACCCTGTTCGCTTATGTGAAAATAAGTATGAGTGTATGTGTGCGCTAGTGACACTACACGCTTTTAAAGCTGGTTTTCAAAAAACGTGCTTCGATGAGTTCTTAAATATTTAGTGGAAATAGCAAACCGAAGCAACTACATAGAGGCGGCAGTAAGGCGCGATAAGAAGTGCATGAAGGAATAAAAAAAACACTAAAGAACAAGTTGATGTTTTCCTTTTTGTGCCTTTTACAACATTTTTGCCGAAATTTGCATGCGTTTATTGATTTATTCGCGCAGCGCTGCTACAATATGTACACCATAAAATGTGTTTACACAAAAAAAAAGCTGTGCACCTGCCTTGCCAAATTATTATTGCAAGAAAAAAACAACAAAAAATTAAAAAAAAAAGAAACAAACACATACTCAACTGCGTTAGCCGCGTTGACATTTTATCTAATTTTCTGGCTCATTTCCCCCTCTACTTCGCCTCACCCATGTCTGCTGCGTTACGTATACGCAGTGTGGCACGAAAAGGCGGCGTGCACGCTAACAAAAGCACAGCAGCCGAAAATTTCTAAAATTATTTTAGAATTTTGCAAAAAAAAAAATTACGCACAGCTGGCGGTAAATTATTTTACACGCTGCCTCATTTCTTTATTCGTGCGTTTTGCTACCTTTATTCGCTACTTTTTTTTTGGAGTCGAGTCGGTTATATTAATCGTTGTGTGCGGACGGTTTTTGCTTCTTTTTCTTCCTACTGTTTCCGTTATTGATGCCGCCAACGCGTCGTCAAACAGACAGACACTTTTGAACTTCTGGTGCTTGCGTACTGGCTTATGTTTGCTGTTGTTTTTTGTATTTTTGCCCACGATGGCGGCATTGTAAAGCCGAACTTCGTTTGTGGTAACCGAGGTAATGAAGGCTCATCGCTATGATTCATAAGCGAATGTTTGAAAGCAAGTAGGCAAAGTTAATGTGCAAATGTGTGTGCAAACTTTTACATTTGTGTGTGTAAATACGAAGAAGAAGTGTGTGTGATTTCCCTATATATAAAAATTAAGCCTTTTTTGCGTACGTTTGTTGACGGCAAACTCAAAAAGTAGCCAGCCTATAAGGCTTTAACTTATACCACCTTTTTATCACCTAAGCCAATTGAAAGAAAATTGCAAATTTTTTTTATAGGTGGCGCTGTGGTCGAGGTAGCTTTGAAAATCCTATTTATGCTCCGACTTAGCTCGAATTCGAAACCCATTGACACAAAGAAATGTGAAAGAAGAAAAAGAAGCAAAGCCGCAGTGGGACAACCCGGAAATACAAGAACAATGTGTCTAGTGGAGTGTTCGATTATTCGGGTTTTTTCCAAAACCGGTTTTTGAGTTATTCGAAAAATTGCAATTTGAAAAAAAAAAACGGTTTCCGATTTTGAAATTGTGACTTTTTTCGGATTTGAGTAGTGCTCTTGTCGCCGCAGCCGTGTGTTTAGATATGTCTACTGCCACTGGGAGGCCCATGGTCCAGTTTCTGGTTCCAGCAACATCAAAAAAAGTTTTTATCAAGTAGCGGTCGACCCTCGGCAGCGGCTAACCGCCGAGTGTACTTCTGCTTCTTCGGAGGTGGAGTAAAAATGAAGATCTCTCCAGTTGCGTCACAGCTTTACTCGATATTCTAAAAATCAAGTTTTCAAAACAACCGTCTATAGATATACGAAAAACACGGTGGAAACCGGTTTGGAAAAACCGAGTCAATCACCGTAGTGTCTAGAAGCATAAAATCATGTCTAGGATTTCACTGAAGAAATTTACATTCAATAAAGCGCTAATATTAATTGAGGATCTTTATCTTCCCATGAGCTTTTCCATAAATTTCATATCAAACTGATCCGCAGCGAAGCGTTGACGAGTTTGCTGGTATGTTTATAAAATACATTTATATGTCGTACTGTTTGGTATAATAAGTATCTTCGAATTCATTCTGAGCCTTTCCTCTGCACACCAGTATGACATGAGCAGTACTTTTGAATTAGTTCGTAACTATAGTAACCAGGCCCGCGTATGGAACGTTTTTTTGAACCAGGCTTCAATTGTCTGATTAAGAGATCTAACCACAAACTGTCACTTCAGAAACATTCTCCAGTGTCGTTCGGATAGGATAGAAATTGTACATAAATCTCCAAACTAACTCTTGGCGAAATTGTATCTAGATTTAGGTATGAATCCCTAGAATTCAGATATCATTTCTCGGCATTGAGCGCTGCGACCTTCTATTATGATACCTGAAAATATGTCTATATTCATAATACATCTGAAATTTCAGTATTAAGCGTAAATCTCTGGATTTTACCTTGTATTGTGTGCCAACAGAGTTGCCAGATGTGGGGATTTCGCCCCATTTTGGGGATTTCTGAAACCATTTGGGGATAGATTTTTTCGTTTGGGGATGTGGGGATTTGATGGGGATTTTTGTTTGGTTTAAAATATTCATATTAAAATTAAAATACATATATTTTACTACGTGCCCTTAAAAATTTCTCAAACAAAGATTTTCTTACTTTATTATTCGTGGAAAATGCCTGTTTTAATGGCTTTGGCTGAACATACAATTTTCTCTCACTTCATTACACCAAATTGTAAAAGGATCGCTGTGATTGGCATTTACCGAATGGACTGCATATATTTCTGATTTCCTTAGTGTAAAAAGAATTTTACAAAGTGGCAAGCGCACAAAAAAAAATTGACGAACTTACAGACAGCAATGGGAATAGGAACCTTGGGCCGAAGGTATGTTGTTAAATAGTCTCCAAAAACTATAAAAAATAAGCAACCGCTATACGTAAATAACCAAATGATCTCATATATATGTACACATATACAACTGTGAAAATTTGTAATATAAAAGTATTCAAAACTGTAATTAAACCGAAGTAACAGAAATGAGAATACATATTTTTTTATTTCTTACTTAAGGGGATTTAGAAGAAAAATACCATTTTTCTTTAGTTCCAGAGAATCCAAACTTCAGCTTATCAAAATACTTCTTAATCAGATCTGACGTTAAGGTCACAATTGTATAGTTCCTTTCGTTGTGCTTGATATCTCCTTTTTTCCCGACGTTGGTCATCCCTATGAAAACTGTTTTCCTGAGTCTGGATATAAATATTAAGAGGAGTGTGATCCAAAAGAATATCTAAGGATGCTGCTGGGTTATAGGATCTTGTCACTGGAGCATAGTTGATCTTATGTATTTACATATATACATATGAAAGGCCCTAAAAATCCCATGCATCCCTCTTGAAAAGCAGCACGTTGGCGTGTAGGAGGCTTCTAAATATAAAAAAGTACTCTACAATTGAGAAGTAACAGCAGCCAACAGTGAAGTTTGTCCCAGTGGAATAAGATTATTTATGTGTTGCCTAGGTTAAATTTCTACTCTTCTTGTTCACCGTTAAAGGCAAGCTCCAACCATATCTACAGTTTATCTTACGGCGAAAAAGTTAAATTTACCAGTTTGAAATAAACTTAAATATGCCGCATAAGTTATGCGTTGCTTACAGATTTGCTCAAAATTATTATTTTTACTGCGTTCAGGTAGGTTTTCAGTTATCTAAAAAATACTGCTTTTTTATCTCTTTGGACTTTGGCTCCGCTTAGATTAAATTTAGCAGTGGTTAAATGATTCATGGCAAAAAAACCAAGCCTAGCTAAGAAAAGCTTGTTATTAACATGCCGTAAAAGAATTCTGCCCATACATAATTTACAATGGCAGTATTAAGCTTTCATGCTGGCAGTAAATATAAAGTTTATGGTTGCAGGAGAAGTTTCTGTCGCTTTCGATAAGATTACTTTTAAATACTTGGCCTTAATGCGAGTAAGTGGGAATGAACCAAAGATTACTTGGCATGATAGAGAGCGTACATGATTTTGCAACAATCAAAGCTAGTCATATTCCAACCACGATTTTGTTAACTATTTTATGAGCATTATAAATAATTACTATATTTTTTTTTTGCATTCGTCACACTCTTACCACCAAACCAACAGATAAGCACTCATCCACCAGTATTTTTATTTTATTTAGCTGTTGTTCTTTTTGGCTTAGTATAGTCATTGCTGTCGGTAGTTGTGCTTTTGTTGTCGTTGTTATAATTGTTGCTACATTTGTATATTTTATAGCTGCTACCCCACTTCAATAAAAGGAAGAACAAGCAATGCCATTTACCGTACCTGATAAAAAATAAACCCAGCCAGCGTTAGCAGCACAAAAAAGAATGCATTATGTCACTGTTTATCGACAACAATACTCACTAGATACAAATGTTGTTATTGTTGTTATATTGTTGGTGTTGCTATTTTCTGTTCGTTTGTTTGCCCACTTACCAATGTTCTGTTGACGTTCTTGGTCGACTCTGGCGCGTTAGTTTATTTAGTTGTCTGCTTTGTTGTCACTGTCAGAAGGGCAGACATCAAGTGGCACAGTGGGTCAATAAGGATTTGTTTGGAAATTTAAATAAAATATGTAGAGTTGGCATAAAAACTAAAATTTTGAAAAAAATGGGCTACAACGTTTTTTGGGCGGTCTCCCATTTTCGAAATCGTGAACATTTTTTCTATTCAATTTTCAAATCTTAATTTTTCGTGCTTTTGAATTCTTGCTGTGGATAAACATTTTTTTTATATATCAGTTTCTTGGAGTCGGTGAAAAGTTTTGTCAATATCTTCGCTTAGTAAATAAAAAAAAAAGCGTTTCTATTTTGGACCAAAACGTGGAAAAATGCGCTTGAACCTGCATTAAAATTGTGACGAAATAAAAAATGTTGCATCAAAAATAATGTCAAACGAAAATCTATCTTTCTAATTCCCCAAAATTGCTGTGACACACCTTTGTATTTAATAAAAAAAATAAGGTTTTGAGCACATCTGCCCCACTGTTCAGCAAAAACAAGCACAGTAATATATGTTGCATATTCTTTTTATTATGCTTGGTTTTAGTGTAACCCTTGATTTTTCACTGTCCATTTTCTTTCTATTTCACTAGCATTTTGTTGCATTTTCAGTCCACTGTCATTTCGTTGAGTTTGTTTGACCATTTTTTGCTCATTTATGAAATTCAAGAACGGAAATTAAATTGTGTGCACAAGTAGACGGCGTGAATTGTTTTGTAGGCGTCCGGAAACATTTGAATAGAATGTATGCAGTTACATAATTCTTGTTATTGTCGTTTTTTTTTTGGATAAAATGAATCTAAAAATATGTATTTAGAATAACAGTTTAGATATGTATAGTCCTTCTTGAGCAGACAACTTTAATAGATAGTTTTAAAAAATTCTTTCATCTCTTTGTACCCGGATGATGCAGGCGTCCATATAAATTTAATTTTACCTGGTAAAATGCGCTTTACGCATTGTGGGAACCTGGGTCAAGTCATCTGACTTGTGTTAATCAGGAAAAACGACCATGGTTCTTATTTCAAACAAAATTAAAACTGTCCGGCTACAACTTCCTTCCTTGTATGGTGTTGCGCTGAATTTCTCAGAATAAGTTAGAAATATGGGCGTTATTTTGGATAGAAAGCAAACTTGGCAGTGCAATGTAGAAAAGCGTAGCAATAAGGAGATGGCTATCCTGTACGACTGTAAATCAGCAATAGGGGAAAAAATGGATGGAATAGACTTATAAATCATTTCCAAACAGGTGAGTGGGAGGAGAATTTAGTCCTGATCTGCTACTCTGATTCAGCAGCCGTCTAGACCGATGGCTCCAAGTTAGATCTGAAGGCCTCAGTTTCCGAATGACAGACCTCTACAGCGCTTTTCAAGCTGAACTTATACCAATAAACGAAGACTCTTGATGGCTGATCAATTCGTCTATGACAATGGGTCCATGGTGGCCTAGGTGTATCCTTTTTCCAGTGCTGGATGAAGGTAGCCAATATAACTTATCCTAACCTACATTTCCCTATAAAAAAATCCCAACAAACCAAGTCCGACAAGAGATTCTTATATACCATTTTAAAGGCCTTTATATCCTCTTCTCAGATCATATTCGATCTTTGAAATCGAATCAAAAATAGTCATTCAAAAACTCATAAATCTACAAAATCGCATTTTCTGACCTTAATCGAGAGGTCGTGACCTCTAAACGACCTTCAAAAAATCTATAAAAATAGGTAATAATATTTCTCATAAAAACGAATAAAAGTAGGGGCTGAAGTTTATCGGCAATATGTGAACATATTGTATCTACTACACATATGTATATACGAAAGTTTTTTTCCTAAGCTTTCCTAAGTATGCTATACATGCTAGCGCCCCTATTTAAATCGCTAAATGATGTAGGTCTCTGTGCGCTCATTGCCGCAATGGATAATTAACCTAATGAATGAGTGCACACTAAATGAATGAATATAATAAACTAAGTGGAAATAGCAGAGGAAAAATGCCATTGAATGAGGACGAACTGGCTATGTGTGCCTGTATGGAAATACGGCCGAATAGAAAAAAAAATAATAATAATAATAATGACAGAACTAACACACACGCATTTTTACCAGCGTTGATTTTGTGCAAATAGTTAGGCAAACTAATTTCAATTGGTATGAATGTACATTAGACCGTGCCAGAAAAAAAAGCTCGGCGTACACCCCTAAATCTAAAGTTTTTCAAGGTAATTTTAAAAATTTCGATTTTTTATTTTTTTGCCGAGCATTTTTATATTACCTTTCTACATTTTTCGTCACATCTTCGACATTTACAGTCGGATTTAAAAAAATGATATGTATATCGCTGTTCTTATTTCGGGGAGAACATGTTTTTGTTCTGATATTTATTGACCTCAAGTAACCCGTTCTAGTGCTTACTAGGTTATTCCATTATTCCAATACCGGGTTTCGAGTTACTCGAAAAATTGCAATTTGAAAAAACTGGTTCCCGATTTTGAAATTAAGAAAAAAAACGGGTAAACATTTTAGCGCCGAACTTTCATTTATTGGAGTCCAATATGTGCATCCCCAAATAACCTAGTATACAATTTTAAAACTAATTACGGGTTTCCCCTTAAACTGGCAATGGCCTTGGAAACTTTGAAAAACTAAAATTTTTTAATGAGAGGTCAAGATTTGTATGAAATGAAAACAACCGGTTTGTTTGATAAAAAAAATTCGGTTTAATCGATATTTGAAAAATCAAGATCAAAGATTGCAAAAAAACGCCTACAGATATCCAAAAACCGAGTCATTCGCCCTAGCACTTACCCACCAGATCTGAGTTCTTATCACTTTAACGTACCGCCCTAGGTAATGCCAGTAATTTAAAGCTCTCCAAAAATCATTAAACTTTTGCTAAGAAAGTTTTTGATTATTCCAGCAGATCTGTTTTAAACAAAATTTTATTGCCGAATTTAAGAGTCAGAAAAAACATTTTTTTTAATGATTCTGCTGGAATAAACAAAGAACTTCCTTAGCAAAAGTTGATTGATTTTCGCCAAATTATTTTTATCTGAATTTTCTTGCAAAAATTCTTTAAAGTCAGGGTGTATCGCAAATTATTATTTTTGTTTGCTTGTAAGGTGGTGCGGTCTAATGTAAATACATATGTTTATATTTACATGTGTTAAAGTGCATATCTACTTACTCGTGTACATATATGAACATCCTATTTATTGCTATAGCATTTTATTATTTATTTAACACTTGTCGGCGGCTTAGTTTCTAATATTTGCTGACACTAGTACCTAATATGTGGATCATAAATGATTCGTATGAATTAAGCAAATCGAAATGAGTAGCTAATAATAGAGTATTGAACCTGTGTTAACTAATTATTATTTGTTATGCGGTAAATTCGTTAGCAAAGCAAAATTAGAAGTTCTATAGACGGCCACGTTTCCTTATATCCAAAGAGATTCGGCTTGGTCCTCTAACACGCCTAAAATGGATGCTCTCTCATATTGCCTGCCCATGAGGCTGTCACAGTGGACAAACCCTGAGAACTGAGTCCGCAAACTTTGTTATTAAGTATCCAAGGCTCATGGATAGATTCAAGTTCGTCCGGTTTTTCGCCTATATATATGTATCAAAGCCCTCACACTTCAGTGCTCCCGGCAACTCATCGAGAGTAATAATTCAACGAGTGTGTCGTCGTCTTCACTGGACTTTGAAATAAAAAGCTGGTCGTGTGAGAGATCCGACATAAAGTACGAAGCATCCGCCAGGAGAGAGACCCACTCGAGATGTATACAAATTTTTCCGGGCTAGGGCCGTCAGATGGCGGAAAAGAGTCAGCCAGGGCTTACCCCTAATATTTTTAGCTTCCTATCTTTCCCTTCCTCCTTTTATTGGTTTTGTAGGTGATGAATTAAAAATTATGGCTAATTACCCAACCACGTTCAAATAGATGCGGCGAAAATTCCATCTTTATCTCAAACATGATGTATCCGTCTACTACTTTGCTTATTTTTAACACTTTCCAGTTCTGGAACCAGAACAGTGCTAGGAACCCGCTGTTTGGTCTGTTGTGTACAACTCATCGCTCTTTACAGCCATAGGATCGGTGCGGGGCCAGTGCCTCCTTGTAGAGCATCGCCGATCTCATCTTCGGCCAGGAAACTAGTTTTATCCATCCCTGGGGTAGGTCGGCATTCCTTTATACAGGTGCGATGCCAGGATATTTTTATATATCTTGCGGGGTCTTAGAAGGAAGCACTTCTAGTAGTGCGCCGTCAGATTTCCGTCCAGGCGTCCTCTTTCTAGGGCTGCCAGAACTAGATGTTCCCTTGTCACTTCGCTGAAGACAATAGGCGCTTTTCGAGCGATACGCGGGGCGAGATTGTTTGGAGAATCTGGTCCTATTTGGTTTCTTGATGGTGTTTTACGTCGACCGTTGTCTTTTAGATACCAGGTATATAAAAGATGGTGGTTTGGGTGGGGGTTCTTTGGGCTTTCCTTCCCCTGCCGCCGGTTTCTTCTACCGGTCAGGTTGCCCTTGGCCTATTCTACCTGCTCCTTTTATTATATTATAAAGACGCCTGGATGTAGTTCTTCGGTCTTGTTAGCCCTTAATAGAAGCATGTACTTTTTTCTTAACTTTCGAGCGAAACTTGGACGTGCCTGTTCCTTTGAAAGATCGTCGAGTTTTCTATCCCAGCTACTCTCGACGTAGAGGGTTGACAGCTGAAGTCAGGCACCACACGTCGGTTTTGTATTCTCTTAGTGGGTTTGGGTTCGCTAGCGGTGTTTGTGCAGTCGTTTTAATTTTTTTTTAGTTGAAAATAATTTCTAATCTTTTACTTTTATTTCCTAGGGGTGGGATTTTTCGGGCTTTTCCGAAATTTTTTATTGACTGTACAGGATTTTTTCGTAAATTTTTTGTGTTTTATTTGATGGAACCTTTTTTAGTTTTTATTTCGGGACTTCGTGAATCTTCTTGTTAGATTTCAGTATTTTTTTTAGATGTATTGTAAAAAAGCCTCTATTTAGCTACAGGTCTTCCTTGAGCCATGTTTCATTACGCTGAAGTGACCAGTAAGAAAACCTGTAACAATTCTTAATTCATGCCTACTATGGTGAAGGAGTGCTTCGGTTTTACTAGTTGATATTTACGGAGTGAAGACCTTAAGACAGACCAATAAAGGCTACTGGGCCTGTAAAGCCCTGTCAAGCCCATTTTTGGAGGTATACGCAGTTCATGAGTGCGATAAATATAAAAAGCTAAATGCAATTCCGCACCTCGTGAGCGGCGATGAGGGCCGACCTGCTGTCCGAATGTATGTACATGCATAGATGTGTTTGATGGTTGCCCCACTCTCTACATACTATACTGCCTCAGACATAGTTCAGTGGCATGCACTTCGGCTTGAAAAACAGAGTTACCCCATGCTGACGAAAGGGAGTCTTCTGTGTTGTATCCGGTAGACTCCTGCTCCGTCGCCGTGGTCGGTCTTGGAGCCGTTAGTATACCAAAAATGGCTGTCCTTCCATGGCTTAGTTCTTTCGTTGTCTCTGTTGGTTCGCGTGAGGAAAATGACTTTGAAATTCTGTGGGAAGGTGAATCTTGCAAGGCACAGGTCAACAAATTTAATGCGCAGTCCGTCTTCTTGTTCTATGACCCTAAGTGAAAGCAATGATTAACTAGAGTTCGCAGGTTTATTTTATCACTTGAGCAATATGTCATAAATTCCATTCACGAAAGACACCTGCCTGAGCTCAACGACTCCTAAGTTTGCAAATTTTTCCTTAAATTTTTTAACTCTTAATATCCCACACGGCTCTCAGCATAATTTTCATTTTGTGTTTATTAATTTTATTTAATCAATTTAATTATACCATTCCATGGGCATTAATATACTACCTACCTACATACGATACGTTCGACTGCTTATCATATTTCGCTCGGTTACCCCAACGTTTAAATTAATCATTATTGAGCACTTTCACTCTATCATTACATTTACTACCTTTCATGGCATGTCTGCTGATTATCGGCGCTTCATTATCTTTTGTTAGTTGCCTCATTTTAACCATTGTTGGCAAAACAGATGAGCTCGCAAGTATGTTTGTATATGGATGTATGTATGTGTGTGTGGGTGTGTGTCTATGTGCCATAAGTTCTTCTTTTGCATATCACATTACAACATTTTAATTAATTTACTATACTCCGTTCTACGCCCTCCTCCTTTTCTTCTTAATTGTCATGTGTCAGCGTATCATTTTGAGCGTGACAGGGCAGTAGAACTTGAGCACTGTTGTAGTTACAATATAGCACTCAGAAGCGGCCGTAGTACATGTGGGATGAAGAACAAAATATGTATCCATACCTAGTTATTTATATACATACATACAAACATAAATATTCCATCCCAGTCGGCAAAACTAACAATAGCGGCATTCGGCTCTTTTTTTGATTTTTAAGGCGATAGGTCATTCGTGTTCGATTCTTCACTCCCTTTTTTTTGCTATGGAGTGTACAAATTTTTACCACCTATTGTCTCCGCTTGCCGTAGAAAGGGGAAATGACATGCCTACTTAGTTTGTTTTCATTATTTATAAAAAACATTTAAAAACATTAAAATTTTTTTAATTGCAAATATTCGACAAAATTTAGATTTGAGATCTAACAAATTTGAAACGTACATATAAATTCATAAACTCGCTGAGTTATAGCTTGTAAAATCAAACATTTTGTATAATTTTTGCGATAAAAAAAATAAATTTTTTCAAACCCTTGCACAGTGATTCGTTCAAAAGAAGCTAGGTAGACAAAATTATTTGATTATATTTTCTGATTCAAATAAATGTATCTAATCACGTTAAATACATATTGTGCAATAAAATGTAATTTTTAATATGGTTACCTAAAAAGAATTTTCGTCGTGATAGAGCAATTCTGCGGCTAGATTTGGATCCAGCGCATCGACAGCCTTCAAAAAAGTATAGTAAGTAGTAGTAATAGACACTTATAACTGTTAATTTAAATGTATAAGAAAAACAATTTACTTTAAATAATATTTTATTAATAGTACTAAAAACAGCTTAATTACTAATCAAATGCAATGTACAAACGCAAACCAACTCTACTTTTCTATTACATACATTGAGCTTTAAGCTCAAGGATAATTTTACAAATAAATTACCTCTAAATTTCGATTTGCCCTTGTATTCGTATCAATTACTCAACATATCGAAATTGCAGGTAGATGAGCATGCAACGATCTTAATATATGGATATTGTGATGTGACCCATTATTCATGGGAAAATCTTAAAAAAAATAAGTGTTGTAGTAGTGAACGCTTTGTTTACATTTTGAAATTTTCATGTACTCTTTATTGTGTATGTAGAACAAAATAAAGGGGGTGCCCGTGATGTCGATATTTTTAAGGACCACCCTAATGTACATTCATTTATTTGCATATTTGTCAGCTTTGCATAATTTTGCCGCCACCTCTATCTTTCCATTGCTTCTACACTTTCGGGTGTGTTTGCTTGCCGCTCTGGGTCTACACTCTGCCTTATCGTCTTTTTTTATCACAAGTATTCATCCTTTTGGATTTTCTTCATTGTTTAGGAGAGGTCAATAAACGCTGTTGTTAGTAAGACAACAAAAGCAACAGTTATTGTAGCTTAAACTCAGCTAATGTTTATGAATTAAGGTCGTAATTATTGATTTAATCATTTACTGTTGAAGTGTGGCTTAGGTGGTGGAAAAAACATAGTACGGAAATTATTTGCTGAATTTTTGTCAGAAGCTTTCTATGCCTGAGGCAAACCCTTTTCGGCTTCACGTTTTTTGTTTTGCCTTCAAACCCTTTATGTTCAGGGACCTACCACAGTAGTGGGCTCCTAGTTGGTTCAAAGGAGTTTTACAACTATCCACAAGCCTTGATGCCATTTTAAATGAGTCTAAGGCCTTTAATGCTACCTGTCTACCCGAAATAATATTTATTGTGGTCCCATTTGTCCTTCTACGAAGACATTCTCGATTCTATTGCTTGCAAATTGCAACTGCTAATGAGTGCGGCTTCCATCTTATGAGTAGCTTGTGTAAGGTAGTCATTTGTACGTAGCCATTTTGTGTTGCCTTAATTGATATTTCCGCTATCGCCACTACTATTTACCTCGGCTAGTGTTTTGCCTGTGATCATGATTTAGCCGTCATTTGCAAAGCCAACAATCACGCTAAAGTTAAAAGCATTTTTCACATCTGGAGTTGTCACCAGTCTAATTTTCTCTTTACCACCTAGCCATCGCTTGCCTGGAGGGTTTTCAGTTATGGGTTTGGCTAAGTCGTTCGCGTCAATTGTAGAACGCTTTTCTAAGCACATGTTTGTACGTGGTTGATCTTGCTGTTGTTTCATGCTTACAGCGGAGCCTAAGTGCACGCCTGAAATCGTGGAAACAAGTTAATGTTTTTGGCTGCAGCTATGAAATGTTGGATAATCACAAATGAGGCATATTTTTAGGCGCTACATGATCGATACACTGCGAAAATTTATTCTTGTATAAATAATTTCTTGAAGCAAAAAAGTAAAAATATAAGATCTGAAAACGTTGATTAGTGTCTGTTTCTCAAGTTGATAATTCCCATCAGAATCTCCAAACCTCGTAAAATTTGTAATTCTCAAGCTACTACACATCATTTAAGAAAAAAAAATGGATAATAGCTTTTTCGCAAGTTAAAAAAACGCAATTAATTTTATGTAGAAGGTCTTTTGAGAAGCAATACTGGAAATGGAAAAAACACATTTTCTCTAAGTAAAAGATATTTTGAGAACCAAGGCTGGTAATCGAGGAAAGACCACATTTTTGTTAAATGTTTCGCCCAGATTCTCCTCTAATTTGTGATATGCGATCTACAATTACACGCCGTCACCGAATGCCAAATGTTTTTTTATGAGAAGTTTTTTTATGGCAAAAAGTACACTTGCAGCTTGTAGAGGGCCAACCGCTATTAGAAAACAAAAAAAAAAAAAAAAAGGGTGTTTATAATTTTTTGATTTTTCGCGGACCAGAAATCGAACTTGGAACCTACCAACTACTCGAAAACAATGCCCGGATCTCAACGTAACCCAAAATATAAATATTGACCACTTTTTTTGTGATTTGGCAAAAAGTGAGCACAATTTTGATATATTAAATTGTGCCCGGTCGACTGCGTTATATGGAAAAATTGCATAAGAGCGTAAAAAAATGTTCATAAATCAACGTTAATTTGTAGCTAGTTCAAACATGCACTTTTTATATTAAATTGAATGGACTTCAAAACTGCATACTCAATTTTGAAGAAAATGTAATGGATTTTTTTAATTAAAAGAATAAACTGTATTTTAAATGAAAAGTAATGGAAATTAAATAACAGAAAAATAATAAAAAAAGTGAAATTTTAACTATTCAAGTTCATGGGACTATACACACTTTGGGGTGGTCCTTAAAAAAAATCAAATGAACGATTTTTTTCAGTCTCATCCCCTCAAACGGTAATACCACGGTCACAGATATTACATATCAATTTTGGTCCCGATTAGAGACGGTTAAGACATGTCGCAAAGGGGGCAAAATACAGATTCCTCTATAGAGACTCAAACAATTTTTCTTCTAATACCCAAAATCGATACTACCGTAGTCGAAGATACCACATATAATTTTTGGTCCTGATTGAAGGCGGTTAAGGCTTGTCCCAAAGGGGCCACAGGCCAGATGCCTCTACGGACTCAAAAAATTAAAAATATTTTTTCATTTAATATCTACCCAAAATCGATACTAAATACTAAAGCTGAGGATATAAATTTTCGTCCCGACTCCAATCTTCGACTATAGTAGCATCGACTTAGGGGTTGAGACTTAGGAAATCTGATGTGAAAATTTGCTTCCTACATTTAAGGACCCCTCTAATGTACATACAATATATTTTTTTTAATAAGAAAAACTACTTGGGTAATTTGGCAAATATTGAAGCATATTCATGTGATAAGGTAAAGGAGTTGCGACGAGGCCGACGACAGTGAAATGCGGTACGCTGTTATTATACCGCGCGCCGGAGAGAAGGTCACAGCAGAGTCGATATCCCTGGATATACTGCCAACTTTCAGCATCTTCTGTTACCCAACACTGCGTTATTTTGTAATCCGAAGTTAATCAATATCGTTTATAAGCACTAAATAAGCCTTATAATTGAGAGGCTCTAAATTACATTGTTGCTGCTATGGTTGAGAGTCCTTACCTGGCTATTGCAGATCCACGGCTCCTGGATGAGTAAGATGCCCAGATCTTTCGTAGTAAACCTGCTGGTGATGACTGCCGAAATAGCTAACTAGTGGTGCAAGTTGGCCTGGGCTACTGCTACGTGTAGTTAAGTCATCTGTTTAGCTCGTTAAGAGCAAAGAGAATTACGTCGCTCCCGCTTGGTTTATTCAGCTCAAATTTCCTCTTGCAGATGTTCTCTGAAAGTATCTGCGTGGTGGGCACAAACTCTGCTGAGCTGAATGCGGTACCTGGCAGAAGGCAATGCTGGTTGCACAGGTTAAGGTGTCTCATACACCGGTATGTTGATAGGCGCCTAATAGTTTAAGAAACAGTGGTGTCTGCTTCGATCTGTATAACCTGCGAAACTGCCTTTTTGCTGCCAATTGTCTTTTGTCACCAGGACTAATGGTGACGAACTGATAGATCGACTAGTTTACTACTCTGAATACTTCTGTAGTTGATCCATCAAGCAGATCCGAAATCTTCGTCCTACCGTATTCAGGCCGGAGTTTTGGGTTTGGAACTTGCCACGTAAACAACAAAAGCTCCAATTAAAGGTAATGGGAAGCCAAACACCGTGATATAAAAAGACAAGAAGGTGAGCGGACATCCATACAATATATACGAAAATCGCTATTCGTTCTTATTCTCCGTTACTTACAGATTTACCTTTAAAATGCATGAATGCATATACAAACAAACATACATCCGTAAGACTTAACCTTTCAAGGTTGTTAACGACAGCTTTATTATAAATTTTTCATTTAAATGTTTTTCCTTATTGCAAAATATTTCCTTGAAAGGCGTCAAAATACCCACAAAATATTGTTTCCCATTTTTTGCAATATATGTATATGTATTTATTCCACATATCCGCTTTAAAGCTAGTAATACAATATATTTTATACATCTACGACCACAGAAACAACTCTCAGCTCACAGCACTATATTTGTCAGCAACTTACATATGTACATACATGTCTTTCGGCTTTATTAATAAATGTAAAAATGTTTCGAGTATTTTGCAGTACCGTCATTGTGCAAAGATGCAATTTACTATTGTTTTCAGTGCAAATGTTGACTATGGCAAAAAAAAAAATTAAGAAAAATGCATTAAAAATATTTAAAAGTGTTAAAAATACATGAGTGAGCAAAACGAAGCAAAAAATTAAAACAGAAAAAAGTCTTAGCTCTGGGCAATGATTAATAACAGTACATACTGGTGTCATTAGCATAAAAGAACAACAAAAAATGATCAACGTCAATCATTTGTAAATAATAGTAATATTGGCGTTCAATTACGCATTTCTATGAGCGACTAAATTTACATATGCATATAGTGAAATTAAGAACTCTGTAAATATTAGTAATATATGTTGGATGTAAATACAATCAACTGTAGAATAAAGTATTTACGCCTATAGTATTTAAGGCCTGAATAGGGCCTAAGCGTAGCACAAACGGATAGTGAACGGCGTATTTATCGCGATGGCCGAGCGAGCAAAACACTGGCGTGTCGCTCAAGAGATCCGAGGTTCGAAAGCTCAGGTAGCGGATTTTTTTTTGCTTTCCTTAATTTAGTTTTTATTTCATCTTTAAATTTTATTGTTTGAGATTGAATTAAACTTTTATGGTTTTAAGAAAAAGAAATATTTTTATTTTTCGTTTAATTTTTAGAAACATGGTTTATGCATGCTTTTCTTTAAGGCAATTTATTTCTTTATTTCAATTTTTTATATTTTCATTTTTTAATTCTAAGATTTTACTGTTTCAAAAAGATTTTTTTCTCTTTTAATTTACTAAGGCTTTGATTTTTATTGTTTATAAAAAGAAAAATATATTTTTTTAAATATCTTTTAATTTTTTGGTGCTTATCAGTTTTAATATTTTATTATTTTAGAAGGAAAAATATATTTTTTTAATTTTTAAAAGCATATTTTGTAGTTTTTCGTTATATAGATTTTTCACTATTTTTTAAGTTTAACTTGCAGAAACCATTTTTTTACTCTACTTTTTCGTTTATTTTTGTCAACAAAATTTTTTTTATTTCATTTAATTTCTGGAAACTTTATTTTTTCCTTTTTATTAATTTTTTTCTGTTGATTAAATTTTCTTTTAATTTTTAGATTTTATTGCTTTGAAAAAAAAAAATATTCTTTAATTTCATTTAAATTTTAGAAACGTATTTCATAATTTTTTTTTTGTAATTTTTTCCTTTTTAAATTAAGTTTGTATTGTTGTAATAAAAAAATATGAATATTTTTATATAATTAAATTATTAGCAAACTTATTGCTAAAAGACAAAAAAATAATGCTAAGACCTCCTCTTTAGCAGAAAAAAAGAGCTTTCAAGATAGTTGCCAAAATTGTTTTTATACATAAGTATAAGCAAATATAGACCACTGACGATCAGGGAAGGATTTTATTTCTTTTGCGTTTTAATGGAATCTATAGAAAACCTTAGACAGCTTCATAGGTTTTGGTAGTGACTGGTACAGATGCACAAAATATAAAACCTCTCAGCCCAACATTGCTCGAAACCAGCAATGTTCACCTTCATATAATAAGTATTAAAAAAGCTCTTTACGCAGAAAAGCCGATGCTCATCCCCCCTTTTAGCTAGTTATTATATCAGTGTGGGCCAGCAAGAGCTTTCGTTTTGTGCCTTTCCTATATAAATTGTACAGTGAGCTTTTGAAAGCTTTGGCACGCGTGTCTATGAAGTGGCCAACTGGATTATATACATATAGGAGTGAGCTTTTTCTCTATGATCGTCCATAAAAAAGTAGTAATAAGCAGAGCGAGATTTTACTCAAGCAAAAAAAAAATCAATAGAAAGCTTATAAAAACCTGCAAAAAGCTCTGCGTGCCCATTTTCGCTTTAAACCAGTGGTGAGCATCAGCTTGCCCGCGGGTGAAGCTTTTTTAGTATACAAATCTGCCCACCACTGCTTAAAACGCATACATACTAAGTAGAACGGTATTAGACGATTAGAGCTTTTAGGCTATAAACATCCATATAAAAAGTAAATAAAGCTTACGGAAGCTGGGCACGCATGCATTTACATATATTAATCTTTCGTGGTATTTATAAATTTTTATCTGCAAGGAATTCAATTGTATAAATATAAATTCCCACATATGCATATACATATAAATGTATTTTTTACAAAGTCACAAAAGTTTGCACACGTTTACCTATATACGAGTATGTATGTATCTAGATATGCTAACAGACATTTAAAGGACTTTTCACACCAAACAAAGTACAGTTGACATTATTACATAGCGCTTCATTGGCATTTTTATTAATACGAAAATTGACAAAACACTCGAGTGAGGTGACAAGTGACGCTAATGTGACAGTAGCTGTAGTGAGGAGAAATAAGTATGTATTAAGTTGCACAGCTCGTATTGTTGCAGTACATAGTTGATTTAAAACTACGTACATAGTACTAAATAATGTATGTATTATGTAAATGCGAGAAAATGTCCTCTAACTACATCAATATTCGTAGAATTGTCAGCAACATGCCTTCTTTTTATTATTACGAGTATTTTCATTACAAAATTATTTGCCATTGAACTCGTTGCAGTTGCAGTGTACCACGAAGGCAAGTCAACAGAGATGCACTTTAATGAAATGCTGCTAGTAAAGAAAATACTACGTAAACGATAAAAATTCAATATAGAAACTAAAAATGAGAATGAAACTAAAAATAAAAAATAAATTTAATACGTACATACATACATTGCAATAAAAGCTGAAATCGTAAACATTGCATCATTTTTCTTCATTATCGTTTTTTTTTTTGCTCACTTTTTATTATTTCACTAAGCTTTGTATTATTGTCATTTGCACAGGCTACTCGTTTCTTTCTTTCCCTTCATTCGCAAAGATGCTGCACACTTTCCTCTGAATCAGCGTTCGCTTGCGCTCCTCATTGCTCATTGATGGTAGCCATGAATTTTTTGCGACGATTTTATGACAGTAGCAAGGCTGCGGTGAAGACAAAAAAAAATAGGGAGAAAAAAGGAATTCAAAGAAAAAATTGGTTTTGGCAAAAAAACTGGATACGTCGTAATTTTATTTTTTTTTTTACTAAGGTTAAGTACAATGTTTAAAGTCCAAGGGCTTTATATACAAAACGAAAATTAATAACAAAAAAACAACTTAACAAAATGTAAAACGAAATTCTGGGAAAAACAACACGAAAAAACCGCTATTCTTAGTAAATAACTATCGGAATCTCATTAAGTACTGGAAATTGAAGTCGCTTTCGTTTGCAACGTGAATAGGTGATAATATCAAGCTCTAGCCATAAAGATCCTCTACTTTTGATTAAGTATAAAAAATAGTCTTTATCACTAGCTTTTTCTCTGATTTTACTTTTCCTTCTGAAATCAGTGCCCTAAGATAATAATTAGGTGCTTAACAGAAAGTAATGTTAATTGAAATTTGGCGAAAAGTATTAATTTTGATGTTATAAGACCCAGTACTTCCATGTAAATAAAAAGATGTCATGAGGGCTGGAGAACTTTTTAGGTCTTACACATTCATACGATCCCTTTGATTCGCAAATATGAGCAAATCTCACGGGTTGTTCTTTTAGTATCACTTCCTTTTCTTGCCAGAAAAAAAGACGCTAGAGCATTCTTCTTGCATATATCTCAATCAATGGAGTTCCTGAAACAAGTATAATAAAAAAGTAAATAAAGTATTTATGTAGGTGAAAAAGTAGCAAAATTACTCATTTTTTTATTTCCACTCGAAAAATGCATAATTGTTTTTTTTTTTTTTAATAACTGAGAAGTTTTCAAATAGCATGTTCATATTAGAGGCAATGGACATTGGTATCAAATGCAACATATCTCTGAAGTCTCACGAGTGTGCCACCAAATTAAACAAAAAAAAAATGGCAGCATGTCGAATATCTATCGCGTAGTTTTACGATTTTTTTTCAATAATTTAAAACACTTCGAAATTTTAAAATTAAAGGGTGAAAATGTGGTTCTTGCCAAAACGAACGAATCTAGTGTAATAAAACTAGTGTGCCACCAAATAAAATTCATTGAGCAAAAGATGGCTGTGATTTGAGAAACTAGAATTCCAGTTTTACAATTTTTATTGGCACACTCGAAATTAATTCTGAAATGGTTATATACATGAAGAAAGTAATATATATGTGCATAAAGAATACTGCGCGAAAAATCTTCCACGCCAAAATTTAATTACTTTTAAATTATATGAGTTTTTAGTTAAGGCGTGCGAGTAAACGTTGTAGCTGACTGTGTATAGTGTTACGGGGTGTATACGTTACCTAGATGTGTAAGCACCAGTTGTTATTTTTATATTTTTTGTTATTATTTTTTAGTATATCTTTTTTAAGTTTTCATTTAAATACAATTTCGCGATCAAATCCTTTTCCTTACGCAAAACAAATGATAATGCATTGTCTAAGATAAGTGTGCCAACATTTTAAGGAGAGCTTTTACTCAGCGCGACCGTATAAAGTGTATATACAGCTTTTAAAAGCGTATATTGTGGCATGTCCTTTTGCCGCGACTGTTTCAAACCGATATTTGACTTGGTGAGTGCATTAAAACCGCAATGGGTACTGTTTTTTTCATAACGCAGAGCTTTTTTTAAGCTTTCTATATACATATATAATTATACTTATTAATGTTTTAAAAGAGCATGAATCCACAATGGGCTCTGTTTACGAGTTAATTATGAGAAATAATGTGGTCTGTAGACAAATTAGCTACTCCGCGGTATCGTGATCGCGACAACTCGAGCTGTGCCAATGCCTATACCTATGAATGTAGAGAAGTATTATACTTGATTTTGTGTTTTTCATAGTTTAATTTCTGTTTTTTTTTTTTGCAGCCGCGCCACCGCAATATCTACACTAAATACGGTGAGACATTTTCTTTCATAAATTTATTTAAATTCTATAATTTTTTCAACCAATTCTTACAATAGCGCAATGCCAATGAACTACTTGCTTCCATATACATACTTCCTACCAGTTCCAAGTCTGGAAAAGTCTTTCGTTGCAATCAAATGCATAATCGCATAATCATAAAATGCCTAGCAATGATTCAATGTTTGTCTGTTTTTATGTATGTAGCAAGCTTTTTTTCGCACGAAGAATATAATGGAATAAATGTAGCAAATCTGAATTTATAGACAGCTAGAGTGCTTGAATCGTTGCATGCAGGTACACAATTCATACATATGTATGTAAATCATTCCATATACACATATCTATGTGTGTATATATGTATATATGCATTTATACTTGAGAGCAATGTTGTATGCGGGTATGTACACATGTAGTTGCAGGTCTGTTCCCACTTGTATGCCGGCATAAAAGTAATTAAATTAAATTATTTATTTATTTATATTGCAATGGATGGGCAAGTAAAAGGCTAGACAAATAAGCATTTATATTTCAAAGTGCACATTTGTTTATAAACATGAAATAGTAGATCTGTACATATGTACATATAAAAGTACTAATGTATGACTCATCTTTCACTAACCGACTTCTGTTTGCAAGCATACTAGGGATGTTAATTTTTCAGCTTTTTCCGATCCCGTAATTATCGGTATGTCGTTATTATAATCCCGGGGTTCCGGGATTTAGATATTCATTACTTTTCAACAACTTAAACCGAAAAAATTGCTTCTATATTGTTTGAGAAGCTCTCCTACCATAAAATAAATAATAAATAAATGGGTTTGAAACCTACTTTTTTAAGTTAAAGTGGCGTTTTTATTTTTTCTCTCTGACGACGGGATTTATTTTAAAGGCCTTTGCAATTTCAAAGATATGATTAATTCCAAAAATCATTTCAACAATTCAATGCAATGTAGAATAAAAATATGGGTACCAAAACCAAGAAGAAATTTCTTTAGAATTCAAATTTTTTTGGATTCACAAGGACGAATAGGTAATTTTTTAAGCTGATAACGAACGAAGAAATGCGAGGATGTTATTGAGTTTATGTAAGTCCTTAACATTTCATTTTTTCAAAAACAAATATTGCGAAATTTCAATAAAATGTTAAAAGGATATTTTCAATACTTACCAGTCCTTCTGCACCAAATGTTATATGTATGTATGTATGTATGAGCTAGACATTTATAAAAAAATATTAATTATTAAATAAAATAGAAATATAGCCAATACTGGGCAAGAAAAGGAGATTTTATTATTGCCATCAGTACCAATTACAAATCCCGAAAATCCCGGGATTATTATTATTTTTTTTAATGTTTGGAACCTTAAAAAGGCCGGGATCGCGGGATTAACATTCCTAAAACATACACAACAAGCATCAAATCATAGTAGCTATGTGCATATGTATATAAGCGCTTTTCTGTGTATGAAAGAAAGAAACATGGAGAAATTGGCCGCGAAACACAAAACTAATGTAGATAGACAGTAGGTATGGTCTTGATAATGGACATGCCATGAGCAATGCATTCACCGAGCAACATATTGCTGGTATGTAACTGCTTACTGCTTCAGGCATTCAATGTAATATGTGCAATGCTGCCTTGCACTATGTATTGCTTTAACATTCGAATATATGTATGTATGTACATATGTAGGTACATACTTTCATAGGCAAGCTCGCATCACTCATGCGTCACGTTTTGGTGTCATTGCCAGTATGTTAGCTAATATCGAATTTTCACACTACATATGCACAAATGTTTGTTCTTTTTTTTATGCTATGATTTGTTGAAGGCCTTAGTACTTTCATGCAGACATACTTACATAAACATATAATGAGCATTTAACTCGCAAAGAAATTCATTGGGTTTGGGAATCTTGTCGAATGATCTGTGTCGTTCTTACGAGTCATCTAAAGCGACACCATTGCACCTGGTCTTTGAGTGTAGTTCCGTATCGAGGCAACGAATGAACAGCATAAGCTCAATGTAGCCAAAGGAAGTACACTCCTTTCCTCTAAAAGCTTTTTCAGACGTCATCTATTGCATCTATTGCCTATCGTATATGAGATCAGGCTAACAGAGGTCTTCTGTCGTCTCCTAGTCTTTTACGGTGAGTCTGTAGCAGTCGTCGTTGTCTTTTGACTCCAGAAACACAGCTCCTTTGTAGCGGGTGGTGAGAAAGTCTACAGCTCTTCTTCTTCATTCTATTGTAGCTGTTGCCTTGAAATTGTTTCGCATTTGGCATTCAACTTTTCCTCTAGCTAAAGCCCTCCGATGGCTGGCTGCCTCCGGAGTGTTGCAAAGCCGTGCACAGTATTTCCTAACACTTTTGAATTTAACCTACGAATCTTTTTTTTTACTTTTGTAGGTAATTCGGCCGCGGTGGTGTAGTGGTAAGCAGTGCGCGCTTCCACTCCACAATGCCTGGGTTCAAACCCTGGTCAAAGCAAAATCGCAAAAATATAGAAAAAAGGGTTTTTCTTAACAGCGGTCGTCCCTCGGCAGGCAATGGCAAACCCCCGAGTGTATTTCTGCCATGAAAAACAGCTTCTCATAAAAATACAATCGCCGTTCGGAGTCGGCGTAAAACTGTAGGTCCCTCCGCTTTGTGTGACAACATCAAGGCGCACGCCACAAATCGGAGGAGAAGCTCGGCCAAACACTAACATATGTGTAAGCGCCAATCTATTATTATTATTAGGTAATTCGGGTTGACGCGTATTTGCAAAGTGCGGAGAGTTTGGAGTTCCATCAGAAATTGATAGTTCTATGTATGTATATATGGATTCACGAGGGATCTGCTTTCTGGCGAGTTAAGGGTTAAGGGTTAAGTGTGAGTTAAACGGGTAAATCGAGCTTAGAAATGATGTCATATAGACATAGTATTTTCGTTCTATTGAAAGCGGCCTTAATCTCGGCAAAGTTATTAACATTTTCTGTTCGCAATTAATTTGATAAACTTTACATTGGCGTACTGTGTAAAAGATTTTCACGACTTTGCCGCAAAGTTAAAATATAGTATAATCCCATTAATCCTGCCACTGGCTTATTCGTCTCACATTAAATCTGAGTTGCTAATTACATGTCAAGAATCCGATATTCCATAGTCCTACGAATTTCGTGAGCAAATTTTTCAAAGAGTATCTTAACCCATAAACTCTTACCTTAATGGGAATTTTTGACCCTTACTTTTCAGAAGTTAAAAAAAAATACTTATTTGTGGCTAAATCAAATAATAAATCTCTAAGTCACTACACATACATAGATATATCTAACATACGCACATATGCACATATTTACTCACGCATTAGTATAAAATTACACGCAATCCACACTTTAATTAACGCTTTCTTACTCTTTGTACTCATTTACATACTACATACTACATACTTTGGCTTGACTTATGAATGACTCTCTCAATTCACATTTGCACGGCAGCTGCTCAGCCATCATTTTCATCTCTTCTTTACATATCCACTTTTATGCTTTAGTGCTTTCTTTTCACAGTCAGCTCTTATGCTTTCGCACAGATCGAAATTGTTGCTAGTTGCGCTCGCGCTTTTCATCGTTGTTTCTGTCTCCATCTTCTCCAACTTCACCACCAGCGCTCGACTCCAACCTGAGCACAGCATTGCCAATGGAATACAAGTTTCTGCCATTTCTTTCATTTCAAACTCTTCATCGCTTTCTGCAAGTACTTATATAAATACTTAACTACATACCTATGTACATATATATTTTATTTCCCAAGCTGCAAGTCGTTTGAACAGGTGCTGGCGCTTGAGCATAAGCGTTCGACTCCACTCTTTTTCGTCTAGTTTCTTTCTTCGCACGAAAAAGGAGGCGCTGAATCAAACTAATGGGGGG
>NW_016157096.1:815325-835478 GCF_001687245.7 Rhagoletis zephyria
GGGGGGGGGGGGGAGGAGGCGGGGCATTGGGGTACAGCGACGAGACGATCATGTGCGCTTGTGCGTTTTTGGGCTATTGGCCTGTTTGTCGTTCGCTCGCTCCGTCCGTCCGTCGGTCGTTTGGTCGCTTTATTGGGCGGTCAATTGGTCTACCGCTTTAGCGCTCATTCATTCGCCTGTTCGCTTGCTTGTCCGCCGCTGCTGTTTTCGACTCTCACGTCTACGTTTCTCTGTTCGCATCTCTTTGTGGATCCACCGTCTGTCCGGCGCGGCGCGGTGTGGCGGTTCGTTTGAGGAGTCAGTGGAACGGTATTGTTCACCATCTTCTGCGCGCACACTGTTTTTCGTACCTTGACATAAAAATCTTTCACTTCTTCGCCAGCGCTTTAGTTCAATTTCGAACGGCTTCATGTCTGGACACATTATTTTAACGACGGAGTTGGCTACGCGACGCGAGTGAACGGTGGAATCGGTGTAGGCAGCCAGAAGATAGTGTTCGTACGGAACACGGTGCGCAAAAAAAAAACTTGCTAAAGAGATTATTCAACGCGAAAACGTTTTGATTTTATTTTACTTTTTGTTTATTTCAAAATTTTTGTTTTCTGTCGCACTCGATTTGTTGCAAAGTCTGGAGCTTGAGGTTTCCACACCTGCGCAGTCGCTGACGCTTGACATTCAGCAGCGAGCAGACTAATCGAACGCTTCACTCGTCAGCACCGCTCGTACCGCGTATGTACGTCGTTGGCCGCGTTTGCATTATTCAATTCATAAAAAAATACAGAAAGTGACCATCGGCAGCAGTAAAGTAATACTTTTCATTATCACTCATTGATATCATTGAAGTTGGCAGCGACTTTTTTCACATTGCCTTTTTATTTGCTATCAACATTTTTGCCACCGACGATGTCCAGCAACAACATTTTTTGTGCGTTGGCTGTTCGCGTAACGCCTGAATTTCTGTGCGCGTGCGTGTGAGCGTTTGCATTGTTGACGTTGACCACTTTGTGCGAGAAAGTGAAATTAGCGGAGAAATTTTCAGCATTCCAAAACGAAAAGAACTGTGTGTCTTCTTCGATATTCGAGTTAAAGAATCAGAAAAGTAAGGCGTAGACCAAGGAAATGAGAATTAAGACGGCTAATTCGCGCGAAACGTCAACTCGAAAACTGACGTGCTTTTTTGTTTTAAACTAAAGAAAGCATTGGTCTACATATTCGAGTATATCTATGTACATATATCTGCATATTTTTTGTGAAATATTTCGAAACGAATATTAACAGCGCTTTGTAAAAATGGTGAAATAAATATTTGTAGTTTCTTATTGCCGATTTTCTCAATAGAAAACCGAAAGTTACACAAGGCCAGTGACCTAATTACAAAGTTTCTTACTTGTTTATCAAAGAGTTTTGGTTAACTTTTAAGTATACAACAAAAAACAAAAAAAAAAACAAAAAACAGCAGCCGAGATAAGCAAATATTTTGTGTAACATAATTTGCATAAAATTTGGTAATATTTAAAAAATGAGTGTTGGGATAAAAAGTGAGTGTGCCAGCATTGTTTATTTATGTATAACTAATCATCTAACTTTTAATTGAATATGAAAAAGGGCATTTTTTTATTGAAAAATATTTATTAAAATGCCTATATTAAAGTGAATGTAACTAAAAAGGTAAAACAAGCATTTTTGCACCTGAAGGAAATCAGTTTCAAAGTATAGTACAGTGAAACCTCGTTATAACGAACCTTGATAAAACGAAAAGCGAACGAACAAAATTGTTGCTGAAACCTGGGAAAACCCCACGTTGTTGAAAAATTTTGCATACAAAATTGCCCCACAGATATCCATATAGTTTTTTTTTGAGAATTCTGAATATTTTGATGGTAATAGTCCTGTTATAAAAAACGAAAGTGTACTTTTAACGATTTTTTGAAAAAGTTTGTATTTTTCGTGTATAGGTTTTGAAATTCTATAAATATGACGAAACTATAGATATAATGAAGCATTTCTCCAACCCCTTCATATTCGTTATATCGAGATTTCACTGTATTTATAATGGCTCATAATGAAAATTATGCAAATAAATGGGATCTAGAATTATTAGGGTAATTCATCTAAATGCATAAATGCCTCGTAACCATGTAAGCCTCGTAAACTTACTTAATTTTGTATGGAAAATCGGGTTATTTACGAGGTTTACGCGGCTACGAGGCGTTTACGCGTTTCCAAGAATGCCCGTATTTTGGTTTTGTTGTGTTTTCAAAGTATAAAAATAAATACAATTTTCTGTCACTTTCTTCTCTTCTTCTTTATTGGCGCTGTTACTGCCTAAGCGATTTTGGTCGGGACCCAACAAAGCGGGCCAGCCGTTTCTCTTCTCTTCCAACGTGCACCAATTGGAAATGCCAAGTGAAGCCAAGTCCTTCACCACCAGGGCTTTCCAACGCAAAAGATGCCTTCCTCTGTTACCAGCATCGCGACCCGCGTTGAATACTTTCATCGCTTTTGTCCATTCGTGCGACATGATGAAGCCAGCGGAGCTTATATCGTTGTAAAGCTCATATAACTCATCGTGAATTTATCTGCGTTATTCGCTATCGCCAACGCGTAAAGACCCGTAAATCTTTCGCAAAATGTTTCTCTCGAAAGCTCTATGAGATGGCGATCATATGTTTTCATTGTCCATGCCTACGCGCCATACGCCATCCCGGCTATGGTGAGTGACTTATAGAGTGGACGAGAGAGGACTTTACTTCTCAATTGCCTACTCAGTCCAAACTATTACTTGTTGGCAAGAGTGATTCTGCGTTGGATTTCAAAACGGACATTATTATTGGTGTTAATGTTGCTTCCTAAATAAATAAACGAAGGCGTCTACTTTTTCGAACTTGTAATTGTCAGAAGTGACGTGGGTGCCGAAACGCGTATGCTCTGACTTTTTGTCTGATGACAGGAGATGCTTCGTTTTGTACTCGTTCACCAACAGACCCATATATCTCAATCTAATTCCGAGAAGGCAGAACAGACGTAGCCCTAGTTTTTAGCGATGATGTCGAAGTCTTCGGCATACGACCGGAGTTGTACGCTATTGTAAAGTATTGTGCCTGAACGGTTCGGTTTCCAGATTAAAGATATCACTCGAAAGTGAATCACCTTGTGTGAAACCTCGTTTGGTATCAAACGGCTCGTAGAGGTCTTCCCAACTGTGATGGAGCTGGTGGTGTTGCTCACCGGCTTTTTACAAAGCTGTATCAGTTTCGTGGGAATACCAATTTCAGACATCACGGCGTATCGGAAACTCCTTTTAGTGTTGTCAAAAGTGGCTTTGAAGCCGACAAATAGATGATAAGTGCCGATCCTTTTCACGCGGGTATACCTGATCTATGGTGGATTCGCCAGGTCTAAATCCACACTCATAAGGTCTAATCAGTTCGTTGACGCTAGGCTATGCTTAGAAGACTGATCCCGCGGTAGCTGGCGCATATGGGGTGGTCGCTTTTCTTGTGGACAGAGCACACTTAAGTTCCAGTCGTCGGGCATGCGTTCATCTGACCATATTCTGCATACGAGCTGATGCATGCACCTCATCAGCTCCTCGCCACCGTACTTGAATAGCTCGGCTGGCAGGCCGTCAGCTCCAGCAGCTTTGTTGTTTTTCAGCCGCGTAATCGCTATTCGTACCTCGTCATAGTCAGGCGGTGGGACAGCTACTCCATCATCATCGACTGGGGACTCGGGTTCGTCATCTCCACTACTTCAGTGCTGCTGCCATTCAATAGAGTGAAGAAAATGTCATTTTCATTTGTAATTAATAATAAAAAAATTATAATTTTTTTCTAACATCTTGAACAGAAAAAGACCCACAAATTTAATATTTGTTTTTAGATTATTATAAGACAGGATTAATAGTCTGTTGGGTATGAATTTTGCTTTAATTACTTTCTGAAGTCGCTTCGATCCTCAATACTTGTTTTTATATCCAGCGGAATTTTTCCATTCCCCCCTTAATGCTTGCTATAAATAATTTTAATTTTAAAATGATTTATTTTCGGAACTCCATTTTCAGTTTCTGCGACGAATTCTTAATAATGTGAAGCCTGTTTGAATGGGGTAGAATTTAGGGGCATTCGCGTATTTATAATTTGGTAACTATCAAAAACTATCAGATCTTGCTGTTCGCGTACATAAAAATCGAGCGAGGGAAGTAGGGGACATTGAGAGACCTAACTGACATTTAATTTTGGTGAGAAGCTGGTAGTTTCTGCGGGGAAAAATTTTGCCAGCAAGAAACAGTAGACCAAAGTCATCTTATGATAAACTGAAATTTATTTTAATGAGTTTTAAATTCAAAATAAATTATTAGAACTTCAAATGGTTCGGAGGAAAGCAAATGATCGTATACTTAGTGTTGCTTAACAAATTCTTTTCATGTATTCCGGTTTATGCTTTTTTATCTCAAGAAAATTTCGATCAGCTGTACTAAAAACTTGCCAGGTTTGGTTGGTTTTGCTTTCGCGTACTTTTGTAAACATTTCTCTCCATGACAGGGAACAGATAACGGTTTCAAGAATGCAAAAGTTGGCAACTGTGCATGCAATAGGTCTATTAAAAAAAAAAATCAAAATCGAGTCCACGTGTTTTAAAAATACACTGCGAGAATCCGGGTGAAATACGTTCATTAGTTCTGAGCATTTACAGTCGGATCTTAAAGTATGATATCTCGATTGTTCTGCCTCTAGGAGGGATTTTTTTATTCCAAAGTTCATTGAATACTTACCCAGCAGACCCCAGTTCGTATCGCCCTTAAGTCCCTCCATAATGCCAGGAAATTAAAGCTCACCAAAAATCATTAATCATTAATCATTTGCTAAGGAAGTATTTAGATTAGTCCAGTAGAACTATTTAAAAAAATATTTATTACCGAATGTAGTTATCAGCGAAAAATGTAAAAAGGCGACCGCTTCATTCAGCAAAAAAAATAAATAAATTTAGTTAACTACAAAGTATGTTGCGTAGAGGTTAGCGAAATTTTTCAAGGTTACAAAAGTACGAAGCCATGTGTCATATGTATACATAAGTATATGTAGATTAAAGTACGTGTATTTATATGCATTTATGTATCCAACCAATCAATTTCACTGAAATTCCACTAAATTTTCTATGAAACTTTCCCGCTCCCAGACTGATAGTTATGCGTAGGCATGATTCCGCAAATGAAATAACAACAAAGTATTACAAAGTATTGGCGACTAAATAAATGTTAAAGTTAGCACATATTTATTGTATTTGTTATTAAAATTTACACATCGAACGGAACGGAACTTGTGCATAAGTTTAATGTGTATGCAAAAAAAAAAAAATCAGCAAAAGGCTAAAAAAATTAAAACATAAAATAGTGGCAATAGCATCAGCGTATGTACCCTGCAGGGAAAGCTACTATTTGTGAACTAGAATTCTACCAGCTTGCGTTTTAGCCCAACTAATTCACATTCTATCCTTTTTCAATTATAGCGACTGGTATTTTTAGCATAGCGATGTTCTACGAGATGTCAATTGTCAGGCTATGCATCTGCATCCAGGTTCAAGTCCTGGGGTATTTTTATACCTTTCATGAGCATGAAATGGTATTATAACTTTGGTCCGATGTTTTTGTAAGTACCAGAATAAGAAGAGATAGACTTATTAAAATGTATACTTATATGATCAGATCGTCGAGCTGAGTTGATTTATCCATGTCCGTC
Source organism: Rhagoletis zephyria (assembly GCF_001687245.7). Taxonomy (NCBI): domain Eukaryota; kingdom Metazoa; phylum Arthropoda; class Insecta; order Diptera; family Tephritidae; genus Rhagoletis; species Rhagoletis zephyria. The sequence goes on from NW_016157096.1 coordinate 821,064, forward strand.
TGTCCGTCTGTTTGTATGCAATCTAGTCTCTCAGTTTTAGAGATATCCGGATCAAATTTGGTAGGTGGATGTATTTTTATAATGTATTAATCATTTGTCGGAACCGGAAGAATCGGACCACTTTGACGTATAGCTCCCATACAACTGATTGTTCAGATATGAGATTTTTCGTTATAACTTCTCCATTTATGCAGCTACGAACATGAAATTTTGCCGCACTTGCACCCATTATCAACAGAATGCTTACGGTGAAAATTACAAAGATCGGTTCACTACAACCTATAGCTCCCATACAACTGATTGTTCAGATATAAAATTTTTCGTTATAACTCCTCCATTTATATAGCTGGGAACAGGAAATTCCGCACTGTTTTCAATAATTATCAACAGAAAACTTACAGTGAAAATTAAAAAGATCGGATAACTATAACCTATAGCTCCCATACAACTGATTGTTCAGATATGAGATTTTTCGTTATAATTCATCCATTTATGTAGCTAGGACCATGAAATTTCGCGCTGTTTTCACTCATTATCAGCAGAAGACTTACAGTGAAAATAACAAAGATCGGGTCACTATAACCTGCAGCCCCCATACAACTGATTGTTCAGATATGAGGTCTTTTATCATAACTCCTCCATTTATGCAGCTAGGAACATGAAATTTCGCACCATTTTCACTCATTATTAACAGAATACTTACAGTGAAAATAACAAGGATCGGATGACTACAACATATATCTTCCATACATCTGATTGTTCAGATATGGGATTTTACTGTAAAACTCCTTTATTTGAACAGCTAAAACCGATAAATTTCGTAAGATATTTTATAAATAATAATACAAAGTCTACTGAGAAAATCGTCAAAATCTATGCTGTATAAGCTTTATCTCCTATAGCACTGATTGTTCAGATACCAGTTTTTGCGATATATCTCCTTTATGTAGGAAACTAAATCCAATAAATTGTGTTAAAGGTATGAAGCCTTCGGCATAGCCGAAGACAGCGCTGCTCTTACTTGTTTTGTATTTATTTAGTTTTAATTAATTCTGTTTATCTAGGGATGCTATTGTAATTTTTCAATTTAATTCAAAAAAAAATTTTTTTTTTATTTATTTTTTTTTTTTATGGCAAAAGCATTTCTTTCCATATGCATGTTTTTCTGGAATTTCTTATTTACATATATTAAAATTAAAATTATTATTTTAACTTACATTGATTTAACTTTAAAAATCTTAAACACCTCCAAGCGGCCTCGAACCTGCGATCTCAGAATCACAACTAGTAGTTTTTACGTGACGACATCAGCGGACATTTGTAAGAAAAGCAATTAATTGCATTTTATTTTTGGCTTTGGCAATTCAAAGGCAGATGCCGCTGAACGCTTAAGTTCGTCAAAATTGTCGAACTGGTAGGCACTAGCATTTTTTCTGGTTTGGCTTTTCACCGCAGGGTATGTATAAGTAAAAAAATTACAGATTGCGCATGCGCAAGGGTTTTTAGTCATACAAAAACTGACCAGCTTTATCGAGTTTTTTTTTTTTGCTTTTCTGTAAACAAAGGAGTGCTCGGAGTTGTTATATAATGCAAACGCGTTTTTATTTATGAAAACTTGGAATAACCGTAGGTAGTAAACAAGCAGCAAAGCAGCTTCAAAGGGGAATCAAAGAGGAAGAGTATTGAAGTAAAAATAAAAATTGCCAAAAATTTTGTAAATTTCTTTAAATTTTAAACCGGGATATTCATAAGGAAATATTTAGAAGTTTGAAATAACCTTTTCGGAAAATTATAAGTTTTTTTCACATATTTTTTATAAACGAAAAAGGTAAATCTTTTTAATTTGCAACAACACAAAAGAAAACTAATGTCAAAGTTTTTCAGTTGTATATAACTCATACCAGACTGGTATTTCATTGATTACCTTTTTTTATTTTTCGTTTACATACACAATGGTTTTTATATGCTTTGAAACTTGATTTTCATGCGCAACCTTTTATTTAGGAGCGCGTCTTCGGCAGTTGATTTTAATTATCTACGCTTCTGACAAGCGCCATCTAGACTAATTAAATTTGGCAGAAAAGATACGTAACACTCATTCATCAACGACGCAAAATGAAAAAGCCACAAAATGAGGCAACGATCGGTCAACTGAGCGTGAGCCAATCAGCCAAGTTCAACTCATAAACTTTGACAGCAACAAATCAGTCAATGGGGCGTGAAAACAGATGTACATATAAACATCTGCATATGCATATATGTACATTAGGATGGTAAAAAATTTTTTCCAGCCACCGCCAGGACTGAAGATTCTTTATTTTGAAATCGGTTAACATTTAAGCCAAAGCTTTGAAGTTTCCCCGAAAAAGTTGAAATTTTGAAATATTTTTATTCGATCAAAAAATTGTTATTTTTAACGATTCTATGCCAACTCTACGGAAAATTATTCTTTTCAAAGCCCCGGAGCACTGTGGTTCAAAAATGGAATCTACTTTTCCTAATTCACTGGAGCCTTAATATTTCTTTAATTTAAAACTTGTGAAATTTGCAATAGACCTTGCGCCTTTTAGTGCAAAGCGTAGAAAAAGTTGAAATTTTAAAGGAACTCGATTCTTCCATCTAATGTTACATAATAAAAACTAGTTGAAAACCATTTTAGGGTTCCCCCAAAACGAAAAAAATCACAAAAAAATTTTAAATGGTGTAAAACAATTTTTCACCAAAACTAAAATAATTTGTTTTAGATTTTAGAAAAAGTTTAGGCATACAGTTTTATAGATAATTAAATTTTAGGAAAAAAAAATTCACAAAAAAATTGAAATGTTAGATATAATTTTTTTTTCACCAATATTAATTTTTTTTTTAATTTTGTAGAAAAAAAATTTCACAAGAAAAAGTTGAGATGTTATAAAAAAATGTTCACCAAAGGTAGAATTCATTTTTTTTAGATTTTAGAAAAATTGTAAGTATGCAGTTTTATAGCTCATTAAATTTTAATACTATAAAGTGCAAGTTGGAAGTGGCTAGGAGTTCACGATGATTTTTAATAATATACATTTATATATAATACATATAGATTAAGAATATACATACACTGCACGAGACAAAGAGAACACTTTTATTTTCCATTTAGCATGCATGCTCGAAATGTTAACGGAAAAAATTATTAAAATTCAATGCGAACTCTTGGCCAAAATTATTGTAAAGACTCAATTTTTTTTTCAAATTTGGTCAAACATTTCTAATTTTTCTTTTGAAATTTTTCACAAAAGTTCATTTTCTTGTGTATTTTTGGAACACCCTAATATAAGTACATACATACTTTTGTATATGTATGTATGCGAACGTATGTGTACGTGTGTGACCCACTTCCACCTGTTACTTGTATAAATATGCATTTGTTATTGCCTATAGCGGCTTTTATTAATAGGCCGTGACGACGACAACAACGACTCCAAAGCGTAAATGTGTCGTCTTCATCATCGTTGTGGTCGTCGTCATTTAGGTAACTGACATACATACATATGTACATATGGGCTCTTGCGCATGCGTGCTTGGAGTCCCATTTACTGGCGGGGAAGCTCGCCTGGCAGCGAGCGTGTAGCTATGCGTGTGCGTGCTTCGATAGTTATTTTCTTTGCTTGCCGCAGTTACTTTCGTCGATGTGTGCGCATGCGCCCGCCCACTCTTTGCTTCTGCTTTCCAACTTGTTTACTCTATTCATATGTTCTTGCAGTCAAGCAACCAACTTCTGGCTCAGTAACCAGTTTGTTCATTCAGTCGACCATCCAACTAAACATTCATTCAATTTGACACACTAACGTATTGCGCGAAGCGTAAGTGATAATTTTAAACATTTATTTAAATTTTAATTTTTATTTTGTAGTAAGAAAGAGGAACGAAAAATTAGTTGACCTACTTCCGCTTTACAGAGTTTTTAGCAAAAAAAAAAAAAATACTATAAACCAGTTAACTAAGTTGTCGGTTGGCGAAATGGACTGTGCTGCTAGTTAGTAGACCGTTTGGAAATAAATTTCTTCTGTGGTATGCATAGTGCCGCGCGAAAGACATTAATGGAGAAATATTAAACGATGTATTTATTTAGATCGTTAAAAAATTTCACTCTAAAACTTCTGATTTTAGCTTTTCAAACCTTCCAGTATATCGATAAAAAATCCATGTCGTTGACTGCAAGAGAAATAGTTGAATATCGATAGGACATCGCCAAAGTTATCGATAAATAGATCAGTAAAAATTCATATATACTACGAAAGAGAAATTGGTTAAAAATATTATGATACAAATATCGATAAATTGCCACACATGTGTATCGATAACAATAACAATAGCTTTGTATGAATATGTAGAAGAATATCTGTGTTGGTAAAAATGGATGACCGATGTGGCTGAGTGGTTAGGCGTACGTCAGGTATTTCGGTAATGATTTCGAGAATAGGTATGAGTTTGTAGAAAAATCCCTGCATTGACAAATTCGATAATTATCGACAAATGATAAGAAATTGTAAGAAAATATAATAAAATATATATCGACGACCTCATCGTTACTGATAAATATATCACTAACGGTATCGGGAATAGCCATAAATAAATATGTCCAACGATGATGATGCCGAAAATTATGTTCGCTAATTTCTATAATTTTTTATTTTTTTTTGTAACAAAATCGAGAATAGGCACGAGTTTGCAGAAAATTATTTGCATTGACAATTAGATCGACAAAATTTCAGTAACGGTATAGGAAAAAAAAAAATGATGTGTATCAATAGTAGTGCCGAGAAATATATCGATAAAAATTTCTCTAATATTATAGACAAAACTATCGAAAAATGTATCGCTAAAAGCTTCGACACCGATAAATATTTCATTGATTTTTCATGCGCCTATCTGCATACATCCGTACATATGTATGTACTTATTTATGCTCATTAGGGTGGCTCAAAATTTCAAACTTAAGCTCTCAATCCTCAGGATTTTTCTGAATAAAAAAACAATACGGTTTTTTTTGTTAAAAAACGATATTTAGAACTGCCTCAAAGCCCATGCAGTTTTCCATGTATATTATTGGGGAAAATACACTTTTTCGTAAGAATGGTGTAGAATTCTTGAAAATCAATATTTTGCGATCGGAAAGCTCTGCTCTTTCAATAATAATTTCCAAGTGTTTATTTTACCATTTTTTAATTTCAGCGATTTTTTATGGGCCCCCGCCATTGCATTTTTTTGGGATTTTTAGGGGCCCTCTAAAAACTGGCAAATATTAAAAATGGTTAAATAAACAATTGGCTATAGTACTGGAAGTCTCCTAAAGAGAAAAATATTAATTTTCAAGAATTTTATACCATTTCTACGAAAATTTTTTTTTTTCACCATATAAAACACATGGAAAACTTCATGAACTTTGAGGCAATTCTAAATTTAATCTTTAAAAAAAAAAAAAAAACGGTTATTATTTTTTGTCGATTTAGAGAAATCCTAGGGTGTGAGAGCTTGACATTTAAGCTTTCCATCCCATATACATACATATGTGATATGTTCATACTTATATACATAGGTATGTATTTAATTATGCGAATGTACTCGTATGTGGACATAAACATGTATGTACGTATGCATATAAGTTCATATTTTATGTATGTAGGTTCATATTTTATCTTAATTTTTGCCTTCCACCACTTCTTTCGGTTGATTGCAGTCAGTGTTAAAATATGTATTTAACCCATTTAATGGACGATTACTTTGAGTTGGTCATAACATACGCTCACATCGGGTCATGGCCACACAGAGCGGTCACTGTTCAAGCAGCCAAGACATTTTCTCTTTCACTTTTATGTGCCTTTTTCGCTTTTCGGCATTCGTTTTTTATTTTTAGTTTTGTTTTAGTTTTTTTTTTTTGTGAAGCTCCAAAGGCGTTGCAATGCAGTGAAAAAATAGCATTAAAATATTTACATACATCCATTAGGGCGGGTCACTTTGTATGGGGGATTTTTTCGACTATAGGCATAAAGCATAGGAGAATTTTGCGTGTAATTCTAAGCGAATTTGCCAAAGAAACCATGGGTCTAAAATCAATTTGGAGTTTGCGAAATTGCGAAAATAGGTTTCTTAGCATTTTGCTGTAATGTCGTAAAGAAGTGCTTAAATTTTGTATAAAAATATCCTATAATAGGTTTTTTTGTACGAGAAATCCATTTATGCGCTTATATTTTTCTTAAAACTTCCACCAGAGGCGCAACAGTGAAGATTTTAAAAATTTATGCGAAACCTTTTTCCGCAATTTGGCAAACTCCAAATTAATTTTGGACCCATGGTTTCTTCGGCAAATTTGCTTAGAATTACACGTAAAAACCTCCTTTGCTAGGGGCGCGTAATTGACCCGCCCTAACATCCATACATTTGTGGTTTTTCAAACATTTTCACGCTTCAACTGATAAAGCAAGTTAATCTTCCTCATTTTGCTTATGGTCACACTGCAGGTATATATGTATGTACATACTCACTTATATTGTATGGCAGTTAAAGCTAGATTTCTAAGTGCTCTATAGTTTGTATTTAAGTAGTTGGCTGTTGTGTGGCTGCCTAGCTGTTGCACACTATATCTCTATATGTGCATGTGTATATCTAAATATGTATTAATTTATACATTAATGCCACTGTCCATTCATGTACATATATGCGCTGCTATACTTTCATGCATAATAAAAATAATAATTGTAATAATCATCGTTGACACAAAGTGGACGTATGCATGTGAGCAAAGACAGCCAACAAAGAGGATGGCAACAACAGGCAGTAATAAAGACACGTATCAAAATGTTTATCAAACATATCACGTTCGAGTAACACTTTTTTGGTCATTGACACGAGACGTGTACATATGTACACACTTTCAGACATAGTACATACTCGTACATATACATATGTATATACTTTTGTATGCATATTTGCATATTTGCATATATGTTGTGTGTAGTATGTTGTCAAAACCAACTATCCATCCGACATATCCATAGGGGTACTTTACTATCTACTATCAGCGTCAAAATAAAGTGTACACCTTATTCTAATACAATATTCACAATTATTTTCATTTAATTAAAAAAAAAATTTCAACATTCCTAAATTTCTATTAAGAATTTCTAGAAAATTTTCGAGTATGCAGTTTTGTAGCCTCTTCAATTTTAATAAAAATAAAAATTTTTTAAACTTTGATGAAAATTTTTTTAATTTTTTTGAACTTTATATTAATAATATAAACCATATAAATCAAAGCGTTACACTATATATAAAGTTCACAAAAATTCAAAAACATTAATCTGCTGAATTTTTCCCGCAGTACTCAGTCAATTTTTTTTTCAATACCACAACAATACTACTTTTTAATATACTACAACAAGTGCATCTAACTCCTCAATTATTGCGAAAAAAAAAACAAAAACAAGTTGATTTTCTTGTGAATTTTTTTTTTTTTAATAAAGAGTTGAATATTTTTAAAACAGATTCTTAATAAAAAGCTAATTTTAACATTCCTGAAGTATTTTATTCTGAGGTACCACAGACGTAAACAAGTACTAGGTGGCTAGTGGTGGTCAAACCCCTGGAATGCAATGCAATGTTTTCTACACAGGGTTAAAGTTCCCTCTTTTTCGTGAAAATTAGTATTATTTTTCATTACATTCGGTTATCCTTAGAAAAATTTGGCGCTTAATATTTTAGCGGAAGTTTTAATCATTTATATGCCATTTTAAAACAGTGGGTAAATAAAGGCCCGCTCTGGTGGAAGTTGATGGGTAAAACTGTTGGAAAAAAGTAGACCACCCTTCTTTTCAATCTACAACCCGCAACAAATCGTAAGAACTCCGTAATTTAACATAGCGGTAGATAAGATTATTATAAAAATTTGTTATTGGCGACAAAAGTTACTCGCATAACTAAACTTTAAATAATTTGTATTTCTTTAATTTTAAATAGTACGTACGGATCTGTAGAGAATAAAGAGAATCGTCGTTTAAAGTACAAAACCGCGTATCAACAAAATGCAAAACCGCGTAACAACAAAATGCAAAACCTCGTATGTGAGGTTGCATATATTATTTTCTAGAGAGTAAGAACAGTCATATTTTAAAATGGTCCTGATTTTTATAAAGCAATCGCATTTCTGGCTGGTGTATTTCAGGGCGAATGCATAAGGCTTTAGCCAAGAGCTTGTGTGAGCAAATCCAATTTTTGTCAAAAAATGTCAGTTACGCGGTTTCGCAGAATGACGATATGCGGTTTTGTACTTTAAACGCCCTCAGCGCCAGGTACTCAACATTTTAATTCAAGTAGAAAGAAACAATATTTAAATTTAAAACTAATTCAAGAATGAATTAAATAGAATTATAATCGAATTGGCATTGCGAATGCCCAACGCTGACGAGATGACATGAAAGATTAGTAATCTCATGCCTCTTTGGAATCTACCATATGGGCAGTGGAGCCGGCGTCGCAAAGCCTGTCGTCGTAAACCTCTAATATGTATGTATGTGTTGTCATACGTAGACGTCTTTTGGAATTCGAAAAGTGAAATTTTCTGTTACGTTTGTTGTTGTTATATGCACAAGACACACAAAGAGATACCAACAAAAAAAAAAAAACACAATCCAAGTTGGACTTTGTTCCCGCAACAAAAATTGTGTGATTTGGTTGATGTTTTTTTTTTTTTAAAGTTTTGCTTTTAAGGCCACTGGCCTGCATATGTTTAAGATTATCATATTTTTTACACATTTGAATGCGTTGGATTACACATTTATATGTGAGTATTTCAAGTTTGAGGGATAGTTTTTAATTTATGCTTGCAATAACGTGTACAAGTATGCAAGTAGTTCAATGAAAATGTTAGATTTGGATGCATTTTTCCTTGAAAACTGGAAGCTGACATTGATACGTTTTGCTATAAGACAGTTAATGACTTTGCAAAAAATATTTTATAGTTACATATTTTGTATTTTGATTCCACAACTGGTTTCGAAGATAAGAAGAGGAGAGCTATTTACTCTATGTAGGTATATATGTATGTATGTATATGGAAATTTTTCGCATAATTTTTCTGTGCGAAAAAATAAAGGTATGATATCAAACTGAGGTCGTATGAAAATATAGAAGTTTGAAAAATGATAAGTAATCTTTTTCTAGAGTTGCCACCTAGTCAAATAACTTAATTTAATTCCATATACATATGTATGTATAAGTTTGGAAAAATATTGCGGGATAGGTATCAAATGAAAGTTGTTTGCGCGAATAATTTACTTAGAGAACATTTTAAGAAATATGAAGAAATGAAGTTTAGTTTAATTCGAGTTGCCATCTAATAGTAGTTTTTGTAATTAAAAAATGAAAGTAAGTTTAGATTGAGGTCGGATGGCTGCCACAAGCATGTAGTACCACTAAGTTTTAGGACCTTTATTTTAATACTGAGCTTTTTCAGCGCTATTTACAGTGTTAAGAACACAAATTTGCCAAAACTTTTTTTTTTTTAACATGCAAAATATTTAAACCACTTATTGTTTCCTGTGGGGTTATTGGTCTGAAAGGGCTACTAAATGAATATATCAATATATATATGTGAAAGATATCAGAATTGGTCATTACACTCTACTTCTTCGTTTCATTTAACCCGAAGTGGAAAATGAATTTTTTCGCGACAATCAAATGACGAAATAAATATAACAGAATTTTAAAGCTCTTGAGACGAAAAATTTAAAGAAAATACATTTAACGAAAACGAGAACAGATAGCGAGATAAATGTTACGGTATTGTAAAGAATTTGATATGAAAAATTTAAGAAAAATAAATTTAATGGCATTTTTAAACTTTTGAGATGGAAAATTCAAGAAAAGCAAAATCGTTATATAAAACAAGTAATTTTTAACAAAAAAAACCGACTTCAATTCTCATATAAATATATATGTATATATATATATATTTCATGATCCAATGATCGGATCTAAATCAGATTAGTATGGGACCACCTCTGAGACACTAACTTTCCGATGCAAAAAGAATTATCGAAATCGGTTGACGTGGTCCAAAGTTATGCGGTAACATGCACAAAAAATAAAAAAAATAAAAAAATTAAAAATATTCCGACGAACTGATAACCTCCTCCTTTTTTTGGAAGTCGATTAATAATTACCTTCACCTTTAAATTGACTTCAATAAAAAAAATTAAAAGGCGTTTTTCGGCTCTTGCGGCCATGGAAACAGATTCCTTGACGCAAGAATATGTCCTTATAACATTGCATGATGTTTTCAAGTAAAAAATAAAAAAAAAATAAAATAATTGAAAACCTTCTATTTTCGAAGGTTATTTTAGATGTCAACGTGTTCGTTTTTATCGAACGAGACTCTTTTGCCTGAATTTTCGGAAATTTACTTTACTAAAAAAAAATCGTTTTAAACACTGGCAACCCTGGCAAAGTAGTTTCGGGGCAATAAAGTTAGTCAGCTGGAGGGGTTCAAAACGCCAACATTACCCCTCAAACTAATGTCCAATCCAGAAAAACGATTAAAAAGTGTTGCCACCTATACAAAATTTTAAACTAGTTAATTATTTATGCATTAGTTATATAAAGTATTATGCCATTAAGTGCCAAACGATAGCCATTTGAGTAAGCTTTAATATTGACATATTTTTAAATAGGGTTGCCACCTGCAGCAGTAATGGAAATTAATGAATAAGTAATATAGGATATTCAAATATGATTAGGACACAAAATCTTCAGGGGGTTGCCACTTAAAAAAATTGCAGTTAATAAATTTGCTTGTAGGTAAATATGTTTCATTAGAAATCAACATTATGATGTGAAACGAAAAGTGATTAACAGCACTCGTACCCAGAAATATAGTAAAGAGAGTTGCCGCTTTCCTATACTATAATTAAATACATAAATAAATTAAATAAAATACAGTGACTCAAGCGAGTGTTCACATGTTGATTTTCTTTATTTTTCTCAATGTTTTTCAAGTTACAAATTTTTCGTTATTTTTTATAAAATTTTTTTAAGCTGTAACCGACACTACACATACATATAAGTCTTAATTTCAAACTTAAAAAAGAAAAGGTAAACAAATTTTCATAAAAATTTCGACCTTTTTAATATGAATTTCTAAACATTTTTGGGTATGCAATTTTATAGCCCAAACAATTTTAGTAGAGTAAAGTGCAAGTAGCAAGCGACTAAAAAATCGCGTTGATGCGGTTTTTTTAATATAAAAAGTTAAATTCATAAAAACTGGCATAAAGTTTTTGAATTTTTTTTTTTGTAACGGCTTTGCACAGTTTTTCCATAAGAAATTATTGTTTATATGCTATAAAAGATTAACACTCAACGCTATTTGTCGTATTAAAATTCAATGGGCTACAAAACTGGATACCAAAAAATTTTCTTAAAATTCCGATTAAATTTTAAAAATTTTTTGCACAGTTTGAGACTTTGATTTATATGGTTCAATATTAAAAAAAATTTACATTCTGAACATTTAATGGTCATTTAAAAACATAACCTGTGAACAAACACTTCTTTGAGTAACTTTATTACAAAATCGGTAGTACTTAGCAAAAAGCATGTAAGGCATCAAAAAATTATAAAAAAGTAAACATTCTAGGAATACAAATCTACTGTGAGCTTTCTAACTGTGTCTCACAACCCTGGTTATTTTCCCATGAACTTTATTTCGCTGGAAATTTTACTGCAAAATATTTTAATTAATTACTTAATCAGTGCATTTAAATGAAGTACAGCTTACAAAGAAAAAAAATGCCACTTGATACTCCACGTCTAATTACTTAAGTCGCAAGTAAATTTCCAAGAAGATCACCCACAGCAAAGAAAACAGATATCAAAATAAAAACAACAACAACAACAACATGCAGTTGTGTTGCTATGTAAGCCACCAATGAAAGAAATCATAGAGGAACCCATACCCTATGTTTGTGCAACTTCTGTAGCAAGGCGAATTTATATAAGGTGGTGTTACTAGATCAGCTGATTTTGTGTGTGTGTTTCGCCTCTCGGCTACTTGTGTCAGAGTGAAAAATCTTCTTTGCATTTCAAACAAAAACGAAATACACGCAAATTTTTGTTTTTTGTACTTTTGTACTCATGCTATCACCCTATACATATTCATAGGCATTTTTCTGTTGGCAGTCTTGAAAATTTTCTGACTGCGTTTTCATAAATATGCTTCATAAGTTTCTTGCCTCACTTCTAACACGCATCACTTGCTACACACTTTTTACTCTAATCGCTGTGGCTTGCGTTATGCGCCTTACCTTTCATCTCTTTCAATCTCTCCGTTCATAGTTAGTCCCCCTTCAACACCCTACCAGCTTTTAGTTTATATGAGTAAAATATTTAGTATTAAGCTTGAATTTCCAGTTTACAGGTGCATCTTTTCACCTTCCCTATTCTTTCTAATTTTTCTCCGCTCTCTACCTGCATTGCAATTTTTCTCTCCCTTTAAACACTCGACTCACTTGCCGAGTTCTTTTAACCGCAATCCGCTAATAACCGCATACCGCATAGGTAACTTTGTAGCTTAGCTTGACTTTTTATGCTTATTATGGGTTCTAATATTTTCATCCTTTCCGCCGCTCTGCACCTCGCGATTCCTGTTTCACTTTACTGCATATATACATGTGAATGTTTAGCTTGTTTAGTAGGGGCAAAACAGCAATATTGCATTACAAACAGTCGTTGCGCATAGTAATCGTCCTCTACAAATCATCATTGTTTTGGTGTTGCCTCCCCTCATGCGCAGTTCCCTTTCTGGTAGGTATGCGGCGCGCTTTCGCATTCTCTGGCAGTGTTTTGTCTTTTATTGTTGTTTTGTTTTGCAGCAACCATCATCGCGTTTCGCGAATGTCGTCGCCATTGAGACCATCAAGACCATCATATGCATACATACATCCAAATATTTAAGTTGTTTGGGAATCTCCCCGCCTCCTTCTTCTTCATGGCTACCACACCAGCGATGCCATGTTGCGCTTGGTGACCCAATTTTCTGGCGGCATGCAAGCAACAATTAATGTAACCGCTGTTTAGCTGGATTTCAGTTGGTTTTGTTCTGGTTATTGTACATAGACACATACATACATTCATATGTATTTGTTGTTCTTCATGATTTTCTTTGTTAGTTGCAGTTGCATAAGTTTTAGTTGTACGCTTTTGGTTGGTTGATTTTAGTAGTCTCTGTAATTTTCTGCATTTTGTGACATTAATCCATATTTTACTATAACGGCATCTAGCCGAAAGCCTATTCGCTACAAATAAATATGTAATTGAATTATTTAAAGAAAGGTTCTTACTAACAATTTTGTTTCTATACAAAGTGATTAAAAACTTAATAGAAAATCAAGTTATTTAGCTCCAAATGTCTTTCAAGCGCCAGTATTTTATTGAAGACTGTAACTACTTGTATGCTGCAGCAGATATTTTTAAGTTCTAATATGATTTTTAGTAAGTAATCCTAATCGTACAAAACTGGATTTTGAACGAAAATCAGTTAGGGCCTATAAATACGTATGTAAGAAAAAAATACCCATTTTTACTTATTTTTAGATTTTGGAAAAGTGGCATCCCTATTTAAAAAAAAGAAATTCAGATTGAACCATGTCGTTACATCGTTCGCTAAGTATCACTAACGCAATATTTTAATTAAATTATACATATATGACAATGATAGCAATTTTTTGTTTGGGTGACAACACGCTTCGAAAATGGGTATACATAGGTTAGCTCTTTCATGCCCGAATTAAATTGTGTAGGGCCAAAACACAAAGGTTTTTTTCTGGGCTACTAAACCCCGCTCGGGTCGGTTCATCCGTCAACGTTGTCGTCTGTTTCAGCTAAGGGGAGGCCTAGGAAGTGCGCAACTTCAACAGGGTCTGTCCATAGGGACAGTGGCGTTAGCTGGGTGGGGTGGGTTCTCGGGGCATGTGAAGAGGTGCCGTGAGTCATGTGGCGACGTCGCGAACTTAGCTCAGCAGGAGACCGCTGACTTTGGCCGCTGGGGTCGCTGGATCGAATCCCAATTGAAGAAGTGTGATGAGGAGATTTGGTTATCTCGGAAATAGCAGTTATAATTTCTACCAAATTGTGTAAATTGTGTTTTTTCCGTAAAATTTTCATTTAAAACGGCCTCAAGCTCAATAAAATTGTTGAATAGAAGTGTATATATTAGGCTGGGTCGAGTTGTGGGGAGGCAAAAAAATCGCCCATTGCTCTGTGAAAATCATATTCTAGGGATCAAAATAAGAAACTTTGCCGAAGGAACCATACCTCTAAAACGAATTCTGATGTCCCCCAATTTGGGTCGAACTTTTGGGTAGGGGCAAATTTTGAAAAATCCCACTT
>NW_016157096.1:835503-862035 GCF_001687245.7 Rhagoletis zephyria
TGACCCATTTAGAGTGCTCCAATCGTGTCCAAATATATGACCGACCCCCACTAACTTTGGACGGCCGATCCACCCATGCCAGTGGCACACCCCCTGGAACTCCCCTGGGGGGTTCCCCATACAATAATTTCAAAAAATCACCATTTTTGGCCTTTACATGAAAAAAATCAGCTAAATGGCTATGTTTTTTCTTTTTGGAGTTTATTTTTCTCTTTAGAAATTTATTTAGTCAGAACATATGTAAATGAAAAAATGAATTTAACTTAGTAATAGAAAAGAAATTAAAAAAAAATTATTAGAAATTAGCGTTTTTACAACCCTTTTAAAACCAAGACATCACTGTGATGCATTTGCATGTCGTAAACATAGTTGTGTGGGTATTTTATTCAACCGTTTTAAAAAATGAAGGTATCACTGTGGCACAATTGCAAATCGGAAAATTGCTTGTGTGCGTTTTTTAAGACACAGCTGCATGTCGTAAACTTACTTGTGTAGTTTTTTTATAGCACCTACTTAAGAAATGAAGGTTGTTTTTACAATCCTTTTTGGGGGTATTTTAAGGCACCTTCTTAAGAAATGCGCGTTTTTTGCAACCATTTTAACAATTAAGGTATCACTGGAATGCACCGCAACCCTTTTAAACAATGAAGGTATCACTGTGACACAATTGCAGATCGTAAAATAGCTTGTGTTGTGTTTTTTAAGCCACCACAAGACACAGCAGGTAGAATTGAAATTACCATTTCATTCTTATTACCTCGTCTCGTAGACCATATAATATACGCAACAGTTTTTGTGAATGCATTAAGTCGTTGTGAAGAACTCAAAGTGTGATGTGCTAATTTCAGATAAAAAAATATTTCAAAAAAAAATAATAAGTGAAGTGACCATTCCAAATCAAAAAGTTTACAATGAATCCACCATCCTCTACACCGCAAGATGAAGCAACTACATCAACAACTATCGAAAATCCAATGAGTCATATACATGCAAATTTAAGAATTCTGGTTGAATTTATAATTAAATGTTATGTGCCAATGTACTTCAATATCAAGTATTACAGCTCTGTCGTGTACGGCAGTGCATTATTTTTCAAGTTCATTGGTTGGTCACGATTTCTAGAACCTCGTTTACGCAAAATTGTCAATCAAGTAATTAAAGATAATTCATATTATGCGCATTCGGAAAATATCTTGTTATCAATGTTGTTTGATGATAGCAAAGAAAAGCGCGACTGTGCCATCAAGAAAATTCTACGCTATCGAACCGATGTTGACGAGCCAATGGAACTTAGAGTTTATAAAAAACCAGATATAAACTTTAATTGCACAAGTTATACGGAAATGATCAATTTGAATGATATAAATATCGTATTTGAACCACCGCTGGCCGCTGGGTGCGCTATGATGCAAAAAACACGAAAGAAACATCAAGGAAAATCAAGGAAAAAATGTTTCCCAACAATGTTGCTAAGCAATGTTTCTTCATGTTCTATTACACTAAAGCGGTAGTTTCTGGTAAAACTATATTGAAAATTCAGATTCCTCGGACCCCAAAACCTCCGTCCCCGCAAATGCCTTTTGATGGTATCAGTATTTTAATTTAAGTAAATTTTTAATGCTGCTTTGCGACCACCAACTTGCAACTGAAAAAAAAACGCCTAAAATTGGCTGAACTGGGAAAACTGAGAAATTACTTTTCTAATTACAATCCAGACTTTCAGAAAAACTTGGTTTCATCTACGTATAGCACAGTCGACTGCCGAACAGTCTTATAGCTTGGCGCTAACACATATTTTAGTGTTTGGCCGAGGTTCTCTCCGATTTGTGGTATGCGGCTTGATGTTGTCACACAAAAGAGAAGGACTACGGTTTTACGCCGACTCCGAATGGCGATTGTATTTTTATGACGAGCTGTCTTTCAAATTTCATTTATTTTATCGCATTAGCGATTTTGGCCGGATAATTGATCGGCGCATCAAAACGTCACGATTTGTCGTTTTCTTTTTTGTTTCATCCTCCCACTTTAATTCTACTTTATTTTTCATTCGCTCTCCCTGACATTTTAGCCATTATTTACACTTGCTGAGCACTCAAACCATTTTATGCGCTAAATCTTTAAGCTACTTAGTTTTCAAGCGTTTTTTCCTTTGGTGTTGGAGCAATGTATGGCAGCCCTAAGCAGCGTTGGCTCTATGGAGATTATGTGGATTAGATGGGATAAATTTAAATGTTTACAGTCATTTAAACCAACATACATATAAAAAAAAAAACCCATTCTTAAATTGTAACTCATTGCTGAATTAAATGAATACAGCTATGCGCAAAATAGTAAGCAAACGAAACACAAAAAAAAAAAAATAGACCTCCTTAAACCTTGTTTTTGTCACGTCTTCTTTCGCATTAACTTTTTAAATATGTGCATGTGTTGTAAAAAGGCACGAAGGCTTGTGGCTTAACAAATTTATTGCAAATCATTAAAAATTGAAACCTGTTCGTATTTATAAACTAAAATGTCACAAGAATATGTACATAGTTGTTTGTTTTTGTTTATTTGGCATACCAACTGATTTAAGAAAACTGCTACTAAAAGGTTTTCGACATGTCGTGACCTTGTGCCCGAAAATAGAAAAAAAGACGAGCAAAGGAGTGGAAAGAAATAAGTGGGAATGCATGAAAAACAAAACCGCAAAAAAAATTACAGAAATAATAAAACAAAAAGTAAGTATATTAATGAATAAAATTATCAAAATTGAAGCAACTACAATAGCGCTCTTTTTTCATTTGACAGCAGCTGCTTGCGTTAATGACTTTTGCTTTTACAAAAGCTATGCGAGTGGAGGTCTGTTTCCATGAAATATGAGTTCAATCATTGGCTTATTTTCGAATATATTGTTGCCAATTTGTAAACAGCTGTTAAACACACATGCATGCATAATACTTACAAGTGCATGTAACACATACAGTCAGCGTCAAAAGTATGCACAAATATATTTTTCATACCAAATTTCTCCTATTTGAAAATAAAAAAATAAATCATTCGACAGCAAAAACCACAATAATAATTTTTTCAAATTTCATGCAGAACTCTGGAAAATGCAAGAAATTCCAAGACATTTTCATAGAAAATTTTAAAATTTTCAATTCGAAAAATTTTGAGTTCTGCATGAAATTAAATCGATTCTTGTGGTTTTTGCTATTGAATGAACTACATTTTTATATAAAACTAGTAAATATCCGGCGTACTTCACTATGCCTTAAAAGTATTTTTGTGTTGTTACTACCTCCCAAAACTCGTTTGGCCTCATTCGAAAAGAATTAAAGAGCCGCATGAAGGGAGACTTTCAAACAAATTTTCTTTTTATGAAGCATTCTTAATTTTTTTTTTTTATATAAATCTATCTATAAAGTATCGGCTTTCTCCTGCAAGTTTAATTTATAATCTTACAACTCGTGTCTACATATAGCGCACTTTCTTCAAAAGTGTACTAATTCAATATTTACCACATCTTATCAATTTAACTGAATTAAATTTTTCAAAGTAGATGGCAACCTGCTTCAAAAATATGTTCGGCAGTAAACTTTCTTAAACCTCTTTAGTTCAACACCCGTATTGTAGTATTTTATTTATGTTATCAATTTAAATGAATAAAATTTTGCAAACAGGCAAGTACACTTTCCCAAACCTCTTTAGTTTGATACCCTTATTGCAATATTTAATTTATCGTATTGATTAAATTAATTAAATTAGAATTTTCAAACAGGTGGCAACCTTCCACAATAATTGTTTCGGCTGTAAGCCTTTTTGTAAAGCTCTTTCTTTTGACAGGCATATTACAATATTCAATTTATTTGATCAGTTTACCAAAACTGCAGTTTTCACACAGGTGGCAACTCTCTAATTTTTTTCCTTCTGTATTTTAAGTTAGACCTTAAGCAATACATTGGCGAAAACTGCATTAGTTTTCGACTAATGTGCATACAAACTTACATACACGAAAATTCTAAAAATTGTTGATTAGGCTTCGGTTGCTCTAATAAAGATCCCTATATAAATTTTTTTTTAATATCTATAATGCACATGCCTGTTACAATTTTATTACAAGTATAGATATATAGATAAAATAAGTTTGGTATGGAAAATATACATAAATAAAATCATCAAAACGTCAGGGTATGCATATTTTTGACGCTGACTGTATGTATTTACACAATATGCAGCTATTAGCCTCCTCAATTTGCGCATGCGCGCACTTACGTAGCTCACTAACAGCTCACAGCATTTCCAACTTAAAAAGTGAAGCATTTATTTGTCCAACGACCTGTCCAATTACCACACATACACGCGTACACATTTAAGCGTTAACATCTCTACTCGTTAAACGCGCATTCCCTATGCCATCTGCAGCTGCAGCCTCCATACTTCGTTGAGACATCTTCTTTTTGCCCACCAAACATCAATTTCGCTTTCAACATTATACACTACTCTCCTCTTGGTTGTTATTGGTAACTAATACTCGCACATATGTAAATAACATGTACATGTGTACATTTATGCAGATAAGTATGTTAATTTTTGACTTCTCTCACAGACCTCACTCCACCTGCCTTCGTTCGAAATACTATACAAATGTTGCAAAGTTTACAAAAATACCAAACCAAAAAAAATAAAAAATTAAATTGTACAAATAACTAAAGCATAAAAAACACAAAAATAAACAATTCAGCGAAATAAAAACGTTCACTTAAAAAATGCCAACGAGTTAACTAAAATATTTGGCACACGAACTATTGTGACATTTCTTCTTCGCAGCTTCATTTTAAGCTCTTATTTTCTTTTGCTCTCTCACTTTTTTATCCTCTCGCTTTTGGCCATTATCCGCGTCAGCCGCTCGTTAAATGCTGTCTAAATTAACGCGCATTTACGAGTAGAGTACGCATAATCTTGCTTTGGAATTATGAATTTTTATTTGATCTAAATGTAGTTTGGCAATCTTGAAGTCAATTAGTTGATGAATAGCGCTGTCATTTACATACATACATACATACATATTTGATTGTTTAAATTAGTATGCGACCACACATTCAGTGTGCGCTCGGATTAAGATTTTTTAATTATAGGGATGTGTACTTAGTTATGGGTATACATAGGTATACTATAATGCATTGGTTTTACTTCTCATGTATATTTTAAGTTGGCACTGAATGTGACCTTTCGTTACCTCTTCCACTTTCGATTGGTTCCCACCAATGGTTTCTTTTTTCCTTCGACCGTTTTCCTCAATAACCGCGTTTCTCTCTCCATCTCGAGTACGGGCATCTATACAAGCTGCTTTATCTCAATGTAAACGTTAACACTTCCTTAAAAATGCCGCTGAAGTTCATCGGCTGCCTTACTTAGCTTCTGTATTTTATTCTACACTATTGCTGCGGTGAACGCTAAGCCGTTTCTAGCCGTGTACCAAAGTTACCGCATGTCGTGGGCAGCAGTCTAATTTGCCTCAATTAAAAACTTACTGGGTATCAGCCCTAACGCTGCTGTCCGAAACCGATGATTTGTTGTTTTTGTTGTAACAGCATACAGATTTCTTTTTGGTTGTTTGTGTTTTCGACAGCTCCTACCCTGTACCCTGTATTGTGGAACGATTTTCCGTCATCCCTTGTCAAATTTGGTTTGGAGACAACCCGGTTTTGGCGTTGTGCCATCTTCAGTGTCATTTTTCGTTCTAAATAGTTCGTGTTTCCTTCTGCTTTTATGTATTCCTGTTACTATCTGTTTTAACTGTCATTAGGCCATGCATACCCTTCTAAGTGCGTCAGCTTTTGTTTCATTATCTCGCAGGTAGGTGCTTTTTGGTTGCTTGAGACTGAAAATGGCACAACGCCGAAACCGAAAAATCGTTCCCCAATACAGCATACAGATTCTCCAAAGAGTTTTTGGGAAATATTTGCTGCAGTGACAGTCTTTGGCGTGACCCTGACCTTGGATCATTCCGGTTACGACTGTCGTGGGAAGGAACGAAGGCTTTTTTTAGCCGACGGCTCACAAAACCAGGCAGAAAGATTGTTACGTGAGCACTGTGGTACTGTCATCAGAGGTTCGTAGCGCGTGAAAGGCCTGCTGGTTCTCGCGCTCCGCTTATGTTAGTCTGCTCCACCCTAACCATAGCTAAAGATGCTCGCACAACTTGCTGGCGCCATTGGAGAACCATAATGTTTATAAAACAGCCTTGCTAGTTCTATTACTACTAGTATATATCTTTTATTTCTGGCTGATTGTACGGTGCCACTGTTTTCGACAAGCAAGCCCAGGTGAAGTCATTCAATGAAGCAAACCGACCTCCGGGACAAGGGGTCTCACGCATTCAAGCTCATACTCAACTCTTACACTGACGTATAGAGCTTGAGTTCAAGAAATTGTACTGAAAATCGAGCTGTAGATCTTTTTGAATAGCAAGTTTCACGTTTGCCCACTGTGCTTCTGGCCACCTACGAGCAAGTCTCAAAATTAGGACTTCTCGAAGGTGTAAGTGGTTATTCGGTGTGCGCAGGCAGCAATTTCGGTTTTCGGCATCGAATCGTGGGAAAGTCCGTGGAGCTCTATGCGATCGATAATATAGCCAAAGTGTACCCATGAGCTGGTCTATCAGGATCAGTTGCCCAAGTCAAAGTGTTGAGTGCCAGTCTGGGAACTAAGAGAGATAACTTTTTCGAGAGAAACTCTCCAGCTGCAGAAATGAAAATCTTTAATGAGTTCTTGTATGCTACATCCAATTTTACCTGTGGTACAGAAAGTTTAGCTCTGGGGAAAGCACACAGTGCCCTGATAGTTTATTACTGTATGGCTGTCACTTTCCAAAGCTTGTCATGGCGGTCAGAAAAAAGTTGCCAGTAATAGGAGTGGTTACTCCTTGTAAGATACAGCCAGTCCAGGCACTGCTAAAAACATCTCAGTTAAGGAAATGTTCCCACCGCCAAAATGATTATCTCAAGGGGAACTTTTTTTCTGCGGTCTACTATGCTTGCAGGTGTAACAGTATGCGAATTCCACAAAGAGTTTTTGTGGAATGATGCTGAAATGGCAGCCCTCGGCCAGTTATAAATCTGTGTTTACGCGTCTTTGTTCGCCGTCAACTAGGTTTTACGTCTTTCGTTGCCGAAGTTTTCCTTAAGCGCCTTTATTCGTATGTAGTGACGACATATCTCCAGACGAAGTTCCAGTATTGTGTGGGAGGTGCCAGCTCCAATTTTCTTTCAAGAATATGCGATTCATTTCATATACCGCAATACCAAGTTCCAGTATTCTACCATGAACACTTTCAGAGATATACATTATGAAAAATTAGGTTTGTATAGGAAGGGCCACGCCCCTTTATATATCAAAAATTTTTTTTTAGCCTATAACCATCCTTGGGACATGTGCGGCAGGTGTCCGAAATTAAAAAAAAAGTCGGTTCAGCCGTTCTCGAGCTTTGCGAACAAAAAAAAAACGGTTTTCAAAATATATGTTAGTATAGATTTGCTAAATTTTCAATTTAAAGTAAGAAAATAAATAACAGAGTATTATGTGTATCAAATCTCACAGAAAAACCCTAACCCTAATGTACCTTTATGATCAATCAGTTTTTTTGAAGTGAAACTTCTTTAGCGGCGGTTGGTTGGTTGGGAGTAAATTGGCAAATTCAGCGGAAATTGCACACGGAAATGTTGCAGCGGAAATGATGCAACGGAAGTAATGCAACGGAAATGGTGTACCGGAAATGGTTGGGGCTGAAACAAGTACTTCTTGTATGTATGCAACGGAAATGATGCAACGGATATGGTGCAACGGAATTGGTGCAACGGAAATGGTTGGGGCTGAAACAAGTGCTTCTTGTGTGTATGCATATGGAATTAATTTAACAAAAATTTGCTAATAAAAGGTTAAAGAATAACAGTTAGAAAAAAACCAATACAAGAATGAAAATAAAGGTGATTACGTACATAAATGAAGAAAAGGATAAAGGCAAAAGTAAAAATAAAAACAAAAACAAAGCTGCGTAAAGATAAAGGCAAAAATGAAGACCAAGGTAAATTTAAACACTTTACTTATATATATAAGGGCAAATGTGAAGGGGAATATGTAGCTGAAAAAAATGATGAACATAAAAGTAAAGACAAAGATACGGATAAAAGCAAAGATGAAGATAAGGGAGGAAAGATTAAAATAGAAGTAATTAAAGAGGAAAGGATATAGAGAGAGACGCAGAGACTCAATCTGGAAACAATTTTGGGATTTTTCGGGATTCTCGAGACTTATCGATAAAATAATCAATACTTTTATCGGTTTTGTTATCGATATTTATCGATTTTGTTATCGATATTTATCGATTTTGTTATCGATATTTATCGCTTTTGTTATCGATAATTATCGATTTTGTTATCGATTCCTATTGATTTTGTTATCGATATTTATCGACTTTGTTAGAGATATTGATAATTTCGTTATCGATATTTATCCGATTATGTTATCGATATTTATCGATTTTGCTATCGCTATTTATCGACTTTGTTATCGATATTTATAGATATAAATCGATTTTGTTATCGATATAAATCGATTTTGTTATCGATTTTGTTATCGATATTTATCGATTTTGTTATCGATATTTATCGATTTTGTTATCGATATTTATCGATTTTGTTATCGATATTTATCGATTTTGTTATCGATATTTATCGGTTTTGTTATCGATATTTATCGATTTTATTATCGATATTTTTATCGATTTTTTATTTTTTGCTATTGAAATTTTTATCGAATTTTGTTATCGATATTTTGATGGACGTTATAATCGATTTTGTTATCGATAGAGTATAAAGATCAAAATGAAGATAATGGAAAAACAGAATAACATGAATGTTATTAAGACGAACAGTGGTAGAGGGATCTACATTGATAGAAAAAAAGGGTAAAAATATAACCTTAAGCAAAAGCAGATGTGTGTATGTATAGATAGATAAGTAACGTAAGTTTCACTTCTGCAGTGTGGCCCAGGCGCACTTACTTTTTTTATTAATCCGATTTCGTTGCAAGCCCGCAAACGGTTTAAGCACCAGAAAACGAGAAGAGTCCTATTTTTTCATCTAAGTCTCACAACGCCAACAAATCTGACCTTACCCACTTCATCACGCAACCGACTATCAAAATATTTACTCCTTGCAAACTACTTTGAAAATATGCAAATAGTACTTTCGGGCTCAACCCTCGACCTTTTCGCCATTTTAAAGGACCCACCATACATAACAAAAACAGTAACTCGTAATATATTCTAATGCATCTAACTAATAGTAAAAGGAAAGAGTAAGAAAAACAGACTGACATCCTTTGCACAGTGCACAGTAGTACCCCAATCTGAATAGTACGCTGAATGTCATACTTACTCATACTTACAGTTATTCAAATAAATGACCACGTGCTGATTTTTTTCGAATATTCGTAATGTTTTTCGGGACTTTTTAATCTGAATCTTTAGAACAATTTTGGGTATGCAGTTTTACAGCCCATGCTGACATTATTATCGGAAGAGGGAGCCCCCACTGCGATGGAAAGATCAGATGGAGAAGGACTTGGCTTCACTTGGCGTTTCCAATCGGCGTCAATTGGCACAGAACAGAATCGTGCTTTGCTGAACTCGGCCAAAATCGCTTAGGCGGTTACAGCGCCAAAAAAGAAGAAGAAGAAGAAGCTTTACAGCCCATACAATTTTATTTTAATAAAGTGGAAGTTTCCACACGCTAAAAAATCGTGTTGATTTTTGTAAATTTTTTTTGGAGATGCTTTTGCGGTTTTTTATACAAGTGCAGTTTACAAAAACTGGCGTTGATTTTTTGAAATGTTGTTGCTAATTCTTGACTATATTGACAAAGCGCAAAAATCCGTCACGAAAAAAAAATTCTTAAAACTTCGTAAAATTCGTAAAACTGTGTGGACTATAAAACTGGATACCCAAATATGCTCTAAAGATTCAGATTAATAAGTTAAAATTTTTATGCAAATTTGTTGAGTTTTCCTAAATTGTCTACAAAGTTTGAAACTGTGGTTTAGATGGTTTTGGTTAAAACTTGGACGGTATTTTTATAAAAAAAAAAAAATAACAAAAAAAATTATCTCTTAAAGCATTACGAATATAAAAAAAAGAAAAAATCAACACGTGGCCATTTGTTTGAGTCACTGTATGTACTTATGCCTAAGCATGTGCGCTCGCTGCGGATGCTTGCCGAGTAGTTGTTGCATATCAATTTTTCATGATAATGTCAGCTTGTTTTCATTGTAGTCGGGCGGTGGGGGTGTGGGCGTTGCTGTATAGGCTGTCCAGTGAAATTTGCAAAGGCATGCCTGTGCATACTTACAAACGAATACTTATGTATATGTATGCGTATTTTTTGCAGCTGTTGGTGAAATATGCAAATGTGAAATCACATCAAACATTAAATAAGCTACATAATTCATAGTGTTGGTGCACCAACAGCAAGTGAGTGTGTGCTTGTGGTGAGTGGGTGGAAGGTTATATGTATGTATTTAAATACATAGTTCGCCTGCTATTTGGCTGATATGGCGCGTGTAATAAATGTAACTGGCATTTACTTATCTACTATACATGTAGTGCGCCAAAAAAACTCAGTAATGATTTAGAAATTGGGCATGAAAAGTGCAAAATCTGCGTTAAAATATTTATGCTTACTTTTCGGTGTGTGTGTGTGTATGTGTGCAGAAATAATGAGACTATTTGCTGTCTATTCACATTAATGGTGGTAGGCTGGAAAATTGTTAGACATTTTTTCTTAAGCCCGGCTGAGAGCCGTGTGTTTAACGCGCAACTGGATAGGAAAGCTGGATCTCTTTGGTGTCAGTAGTAGATCGGTTAGTATGTACTAGTATCTCCCAGTGGTCGATATTCGACCACATCACTTATTTCATACACTTTTTTATTTTGCTTGTGACCTTTCTAAGGTCCATCAGCACCTGTATGGGCTATGCAGTTACCTGTGATATCACTATGCTCTGGAATCAAACTAAGTTTGATAGCGAAGTAATCTAAACGAAGTTCTAAGTATGGTATGCAGCTAATGAAGGTACGATTGGGATATTCGACCAGTGTGTACTTCCCCAACCATACTCCAACTTGACATTTAACCTACTGCAATCGATTCACGCGAAGGCGCTAGCAAAAGGATTAATAGCTAATTTTTTGTTCACGAATTTTCTTCCACATAAAGTATTTACGTTCTAACAATTTTTTTACCTCCCACAAATATAATTTGCCAAAAATCAACAGCAAGTCCTAGCTACATTAAACTTGCATTTTATTGCTAAAAATGTGACACTAGCAAAAGGTAAATTAAAAAGATATTTTTTTTATATAATGCATTCAAAAAAAAAAAAAAAAATCAACAAAATTTTTGTTCGGAAAGTTTTAATTAAAAAGTTTCAAACCTTTACGAAACTTTTGTGCTTTCTCTAATTTCTGTACAAAGTTTGAAATTTGGACTTTCATAGGTTTTACTAGATAATCAAGTATATTTTTGTAAAAATAATAAACATATAATACACAAAAAAAAAAATTTTAAAAACTTGTTAAAAAGTCGCGTCCGTAATTTCGTTTTTAGAAATTGCCTTACGTTTGTTTGTTTGTTGTAATATGGTACGGCCTAATGTGCATATGTATTTGCCCTCGTACGTATGTATGTATGAATAAAGAACGCTAGGACTGTAATAAAAGTGATAACAAAAACGCAAAAAGAGCAAAATACTCAGCATTAAAACATACAAAACTTATGCGCGCCCAACGCTGTCACAATAAAATATGGATTATGGGGTGCTTTTTGTTAAGTAATTTATTTGTAATTTTTTAATAATTGACTTTTTAATATTCATTTGGCCCTTTGTGATAAATTCGAAAATTAATGTGTAGGTCATTCAAAAAATGCGTCTATTAAATTCAACAAAGAAAGGTAATAGGTGCGTTCTATATGCATACATACATATGTACATAAATAGTACTTTTGCTTGACAGAAATTACGTTGAAAATTTAAAGCTTACAAATATGTATTTAGTAACATTTTTTCTACATCGCCCTTTGACAATTGTTCATATGCACATACATTTACATGCTCGAGTACACATTCAAATATTTGCTTGTGCAAAAGTTTTCTTCTTAAAATGCAATTTACATGTGCTAGCGAAAATTTAATTTCTTTATTTTTAATTTTATGAACTAAGGGATGAGTCTTCATTACGCACAGCTTGTCTAAATATTTGCTAGCAAATAGGAGAAAATTAAACAAAAATTGTGAAATGCACAGTTTTTGAACTTTGAAACGAACGTACATACATACATACATACATATGTACTTATTTCTAGCAATATAAGAATACTTTAAAAAAATATGTGCAAACGGAGATAGTTTTTTTTATTTATGCTCATCCCATAGCCACGTATAAATGAAAGGATTGAAACCTACAAAGTTTCTCTTTTGCCTCTTTAAACATTTGAACCGTTCTTGAAATCGCTACTGTATTTTCAGCTACCGATCATCAACATTTGTATCTATAAATATCGATACTACATATATAGTATATCGAGCCCTAACCGCCAAAAATACGTAAGCGACATTTTTTTAAAATATTTTTTTTACATATATATTTTTTTCATTCAGAAATGTTCCTAGAACATCTAGATGCAATTCTGCGAAATCAAAAACAAAACTTTGGAAAAAATGTCGCTTACGTCGTTTTGGCGATTAGGGCTCGATATGCATTTATATATTAAGAATGTAAGTACCAGGGACCGAAAATAATGATTATTTCAAAAATTTCAAAGAAACAAATCGAAATATCGTAGAACAATTTCGAGCAAGTTTTTTCATGCTCTGTATGAATCTCTTACGATTTCAAAATGTTTGAGCGATATCTATAAAAATTATAACTAATTAATCGCTAAAAAAAAAATCATATATCGAGTTATATCTTTTTGATAAAAAAAAGTAATTTTTCGAGTGTTATTTTGTTGTTCTGAAGTAATATTATTTTGTGAGTTGTTTTCTTTTTGATCAAAATCATTAATTTGGTAATCATTATATTATGAGTTTTATATTTTTGATCAGAAATAATCATTTTTTGAGTTTAATTTTTTTCATCAAAAATAATGATTATTCTTTGAGTTTTATTATTTTGATCGAAAATAAAACGCATTTCTTGAGCGTTATTTTTTTCTCTCAGAAATAAAAATTAACTTTTGAGATTTATTTTTTTTTTTTTGGCAGATCGAAATACTCAAAACGCCCCACTTCACCTAAACTCAACTCACCACACCTCAACTCTTCTCAACTCACCTCAACTCACCACACCTCAATTCACCCCAACTCAACTCAACTGCTTTACCTCAACTCACCTCATCTCACGTCATATCAGTTCAGCTCGTATTTTAATCCATTAAAATTTTAAATTTTGTGAAATTTTGATAAAAAAAAATTGTTTCTGGAATACCGCAGGAACACCCTGCGTTTATTTTTATTCCAATATTTTTAATCCTGCAGCTCTCTACTATCTATATGGAAATAAAAAACATCAAGCCAACGTTTTATTTTAAAGAATGTATTTTTGACATTTGTTTCGGTGAAGTGTTTACGCTTGGCTATGCTCTTACTAATATTCTTAGTACAAAATTTGTCGCATTTAGTGGCTTCCTGGCGGCATATAATTAATTTTATAGGGAATTTCTATTTAGTTCTTTTTAGTGGATAAATTATCCTTCCAAAAATACCAAACACGTTCACATTGCAGATAAAGATTTATCCGATTTTTGCCCACTTAGGCGGCACTATGCGTAGGCCCAAAAATTTATTTATTTTTTATTTATTTATTTTATTTTTTATTTTTTTATTTTATTTTTTATTTTTATTTGATTTATGTATATATTTGATTTACTTTGTCCTATTCTTTATTGTTTTACTTTATTTCATATTATTTATTTTATTATTAGTTGATTAAAATGTTTGGAGTTTAAATTTACTAAAAAGTCCACAACAATTATAATCGCATTAAAAAAATAAAATAAAAGTAGTAATTGAATGAATTAAAAAATAAAAATAAAATGAAAATTATATTGACCGCGTAACTCGAACGGAACTCGAACGTTGCCGTTTGTATATACTTTTAGTCAACATGGCGAGTACTCACACATGGAACCACTTACGTATGTACTTGTATGTATACAACCGTACGCGCGTTAGCCGGTTTCCGTTGTTGTCAAGTAATGTTGGTTATATATGTATGTAGCACATGTGTCGAGTACATTTCTGTAAGAAGTATCTAAGTAAACGGTACTTATACTTACATACCATGTTTACTGTTTTAACAACAACGACAAAAAGTTGTAATAGCAGGTAAATATAACAAAAGCAAAAAAAAAAATATTAGAAGAAGAAAAAAATAGCTAGTGAGAATACAGGAAAAACATAGAGTAAATACTTGTAGACTGAGTACGCTACGCTGTACTGCACCCCCAAACCTAAAAGTACACACTTTTCTAGCACTGAAACTGAGTGGCATCCCCTTTCTCTGTTTACACACAGTTTCCCTTCTTCTCTAGCCGCACAACTGCGCTTTGCACTTATACCCCTCTTGTCGCAGCCGTTGCCGCCGCTTCACTGCACTCCATCCTTTGGCCCATCTTTTTTTTATGATTATTTGTTTATTAATTTTTGTTTGTCGATTTTTGTTTAATGCGGAAGCTACAAATAACTGCGGCATTTTAGCGGCTCAGCGCATTCGACACGTTGGCTTTGTAACGCGCGGTTTATGGCGGTTCGCCTGTGTACGTACTCGTAGTCCCTTAAGGGCCTTTCCGCTTGCATACTAACTCAACTACTTACTTACTTATTTTTCTACATACTTGCTTGCTTACATTCTAATTCGCGTATGTACATATATTTACGCTGCTGCTTGTGGTGCTCGTTTGTTAATTTTTTGTTTCCGGTGAATTTGAATATATTAGCTTACACGTGCCGGACGCCCACCGAGTCCTTCCACAGGCTTTCGTTTATTCATTTATAAATGATTAGTGAAGTAGCAGCGCTGTGAGCAGTGTGTTGAAGTGAGTGAAAAAGGATACAAAATTACTAATATATGTATGTACATACATGTATGGATACAGTCACTTTTATAAAAGAACAAAAAAAGACTAATATGTTATCATGTCGAGCCCTAACCGCAAAAAAATGAGGGCGACATTTTTTTTTTTAATTTTTCTTTTTGAAAAAAATTTCGCTCTAAGATCATTTCTGCACCAAAAACAAAATTTTGGAAAAAAATGTAGCTTACGTTTTTTGATGGTTAGTGCTCGATGTGTTAGGCTTTATTATAAATAGCTTTATCCTTGACAGGAAGCTATCGTGGAGGCCAAAAAAAGAGGAAATGACAAGGAGGGCATCAGTGGTATTTTACTGATCTAGCGGAGTAATTGGAAAAATAGAGGGTTTCGCCGAAACCTATTATATTTTATGAAGCCCTAGTCCTTAACAGGCAGTAGCAGGGCACTCCGTATTGTAATTCACGTATTGCTGAACATAGTGCCTGTCGATATTGCAGGAAAAACTGCCGCAGCGCGAACAAAAATTAGATTCAGGGAAACCAATTGCTTGACCGATTAGAGACTGGACACTCTGCATTTATAGGGGGCTTCAATTACATCCCGAAATGGCTCCTAGGAGCTCCGCCCACTTTTCCTTGGAGGATTAAGCCGTGCGGAAATTTTGGAGAGGGGGAGCAGTGAACTTCTTCACGAATGGATCGAAACTGCACTCCAGGGTTGGTTGAGGGGTCTTCTGTCAGCCTTCCCGACTGCTGCAGTATATTTCAGACAGAAGTTGCTGGGGAATCATTGCTTAGAAGGGCGACGACAGTTAGGAAGGTGAGCCAAGCGGCTCTGAAGGCCTTCTGTACTAGGCTCATTTGGGTTTCGGGTCACTCGGCTACATTGCGGGGAACTGTGTGGCCCTCGCAACATTTTCCCCGTATAAGGAGCGACTGGGGTGACATTTAGCACCTATGGTATACTCTTGGATAGTTGGGTATGATGTCAGCTCAGCGAGCACTGGGCGAAAACCAGGACATACGCGATTCGAAGGTCCTTCTCGCCAAGGTTGGACAGTGGGTTTTAACGGTCACTGTCCAATCGGTATTTACGCATACGACTAAGTATTAGGTGCGTTAAAAATGTGGTATCACAAAGAACAATCTTTTTATTGTCTAAGTGAGTGCCTTACCTCTGGGACTTTTTTTTTTTGATTTAAACTTAAGGTTAAGTACCTGAGCTAGATGCAATGGCCAGTGGTGGATAAAAAAATAAAGCCGATGTGCGACTTTGTTGTTCTTAATTTTTTTTTTTTTTGGGAAAAACTGCAAAATTTTGACGCAAGGAGACTTGACAGACGCAAGCTTAGCCTCTAACCAAATGAATTATTCAGAGGAGCAAATAAAATCCATTAAAAAATGTATGTATAAGAATCGATACCGCGTGGCAATCTCATCGTTTTATATAAAAAAATTTTAGAACAAAATTTGAATTTTTCAAATTTATTTGTATTTATTTTTTTTTTTTAAATTTGGGTATTTGGTTTTCAATTGTTTTACTTATCCAATTAATGTCTATAAAATTTTAATAAAAAAAATGTTTTTTAGAAGAAAATGGAAAAATCTCAAAAGTTTTGTAGAAAGTGTGTGGCCACGCAAACCTTACCACCTTTTTTTTCTTATATATGGAAAAAGTCCTTTACAAATTTTGTGCTTAAATATAATTGAAAATTTGGATTTTTTTTTTTTAAATTATTGTTTGAGGACTAATATATGCACTTAACCCATCATCGAATTTCGTCCTGAAAACTTTATTAGCCAAAAAATGTTATTGTTTTTAAATCCTACAGAATTTTCGCCCTCATTTGGTATCCATATTCTTATTCTACATTGCACTGATTTTTTTAAATAAATTTTTGAATTAATCATAACTTTAAAATTTCAAAGTCCTTTGAAAACAATCCTGACGTCACAATGAAAAATTAAAAACGCAGTTTTACTATAGTTGGTCAGCAGTTCCGGGAGTATATCGATTCTTTCGTGTGCTTTGATTGTTTTTGTTTTTATCGCACGGTGTTATTGAACAGGGAGGATGGTTCCGTGCGCAGAAGTGGAAAACTTTTGACTGCCATTCACCTGGGAGTGGCCAGAAGCGATTCTTGTGCGTACGGTTCAAATCGCAGCTCACAACGTCCGGATATTTATATCCACGTATCCTCTGGGTAGCAACCAAACACCCGTTTGGGAGCGAGCTAAAGTGAGAAGGCGTAAAACTTCGCGTGCGCTGGGTTTGGGTCCCGCCACGTTAAAACCCCGCCCAATGAAAAGAAGCAAACAGCCTCGGATGAGACCCCCTTTTTCTGATGACGACCACGGCAAACGTATAAAGGACTATGATTTAAGGGTATGCACCTGGAATATCCGGACCCTTAATGGGGAAGGTGCCTCTGCCCGGCTGGTTGATGTCCTCGGGAAGACAAAGGCTGACATCACCGCCATCCAAGAAATGCGATGGACGGGGCAAGGTAAAGTAAGCGTGAAGCCTTGCGACGTCTACTACAGTTGCCACGTAAAGGAGCGCAAATTCGGTGTTGGATTCGTGGTAGGAGAGAGACTCCGTCGCCGAGTACTGGCGTTCACCCCGGTGGACGAACGTCTAGCCACAATCCGCATCAAAGCTAGATTCTTCAACATCTCGCTCATCTGCGCCCATGCCCCGACGGAAGAGAAGGATGAGGCGTCCAAGGATCTCTTCTATGAGCGCTTGGAACGTACATATGAGCGCTGCCCCCGACACGATGTCAAAATCGTGCTTGGCGATTTTAATGCCAAGGTGGGCAAGGAAGGGATCTTTGGCGCCACTGTCGGAAAATTCAGCCTCCACGACGAAACGTCCGATAACGGACTGAGGCTGATCGACTTCGCCGGGGCCCGAAATATGGTAATATGTAGTACTAGGTTCCAGCATAAGAACATCCACCAAGCTACATGGCTGTCTCCAGATCGAAAAACGAGAAACCAAATCGATCATGTTGTGATAGACGGAAGGCATGCTTCAAGCGTTTTGGACGTACGTACACTCCGAGGGCCAAACATCGACTCGGACCACTATCTTGTTGTAGCCAAGATACGCACCCGCCTCTGTGCAGCAAAAAATGTGCGCCCAACAATGCAAGGAAAGCTTAACGTCGAAAAGCTGCAATCACAACAGACGGCCAATTTATTCGCCACTCGACTCACACACCTGCTCTCTGAGAGCACTCTTCAACAATCCGACGTACGCGAGCAGTGGAACCACATTTCCCGATCATTAAGTACCGCCGCCGAAGAAGTAGTTGGATTTCAGCGAGCCCGAAAGAACAACTGGTACGATGAGGAATGTCAAGAAGCCGCAGAGAAAAAAGATGCCGCCTACAGGGCCACGCTGCGATCGGGCGCAACGCGAGCCATGTGGGACCGTTATAGGGAACTGAAGAAGGAAGCGAGACGTATTTGCCGCAATAAGAAGAGAGAGGCCGAAATACGTGAGTGCGAAGAGCTTGAGATGCTGGCCGACAGGAAGAACGCCCGAAAATTCTACCAGAGGGTTAGGCGACTTACGGAAGGTTTCAAGACCGGGGCGAACTCCTGTAAGAACAACAATGGCGACCTAGTGACCGATGTCCAGAATATACTTAAATTGTGGAGGGAACACTTTTATAACCTACTGAATGGTAGCAGCGCTGAAAGTAGTGAGGAAGACGAACCCGAGTCCCCAGTCGATGATGATGGAGTAGCTGTCCCACCGCCTGACTATGACGAGGTACGAATAGCGATTACGCGGCTGAAAAACAACAAAGCTGCTGGAGCTGACGGCCTGCCAGCCGAGCTATTCAAGTACGGCGGCGAGGAGCTGATGAGGTGCATGCATCAGCTCGTATGCAGAATATGGTCAGATGAACGCATGCCCGACGACTGGAATTTAAGTGTGCTCTGCCCAATCCACAAGAAAGGCGACCCCGCCATACGCGCCAACTACCGCGGAATTAGCCTTCTAAGCATAGGTTACAAGGTCTTATCGAGCGTATTGTGCGAAAGACTGAAGCCCACCGTCAACGAGCTGATTGGACCTTATCAGTGTGGCTTTAGGCCTGGAAAATCCACCATAGATCAGGTATTCACAATACGCCAAATCTTGGAAAAGACCCGCGAGAATAGGATCGACACACACCATCTATTTGTCGATTTCAAAGCCGCTTTCGACAGCACGAAGAGAAGTTGCCTTTATGCCGCGATGTCTGAATTTGGTATCCCCGCGAAACTAATACGGCTGTGTAAAATGACGTTGAGCAATACCACCAGCTCCGTCAGAATAGGGAAGGACCTCTCCGAGCCGTTTGATACCAAACGAGGTTTCAGACAAGGGGACTCCCTTTCGTGTGATTTCTTTAATCTTATGTTGGAGAAGATAATAAGAGCCGCAGAACTGAACCGCTCAGGCACAATACTTTATAAGAGCGTACAATTGCTGGCGTATGCCGACGACATCGATATTATCGGTAAAAACAAGGGCTACGTCTGTTCTGCCTTCTCGGGATTGGATAGAGAAGCAAAGCGAATGGGTCTGGTGGTGAACGAGGACAAAACGAAGTATCTCCTGTCAGCACACAAACAGTCAGAGCATACGCGTCTTGGCACCCACGTCACTGTTGACAGTTACAAGTTTGAAAAAGTAGACGACTTCGTTTATTTGGGAACCAGCATTAACACCAATAATAATGTCAGCCTTGAAATCCAACGGAGAATCACTCTTGCCAACAAGTGCTACTTTGGGCTGAGTAGGCAATTGAGAAGTAAAGTCCTCTCTCGTCGTACAAAGATCACACTCTATAAGTCACTCATCATGCCTGTGCTGGTGTATGGCGCGGAGGCATGGACAATGAAAGCATCTGATGAGGCGGCTCTTGGAGTTTTCGAGAGAAAGATTCTGCGAAAGATTTACGGACCTTTACGCGTTGGTGATGGCGAATATCGCAGACGATTTAACGATGAGCTGTATGAGCTTTACAACGATATAGACATAGTGCAGCGAATTAAAATTCAGCGGCTCCGCTGGCTTGGCCATGTCGTTCGGATGGACAGAAACGCTCCTGCTCTGAAAATATTCAACGCGGGCCGCGATGCTGGTAACAGAGGAAGAGGAAGGCCTCCTCTGCGTTGGAAAGACCAGGTGGAGAAGGACTTGGCTTCACTTGGCATTTTCAATTGGCGTCAGTTAGCACAGAAGAGAAATGACTGGCGTGCTGTTTTGGACTCGGCCAAAATCGCTTAGGCGGTTACAGCGCCAAATAAGAAGAAGAAGAAGTTATTGAACAAGGATTCTTAAACACTTCAAATGTTTCAAAAACGATATTATTGATATTACGATTTTTTCCATTTCGCCATTTCGATATATCGCAAAACGATGTTTTGGAAAATATCAACAATCATACTACGCATTTTCGTCCATATAAAAATATATTTTTGTTTGCGCGAGGCTCGGTAGAGAAATTTATATACTGTATTTATGCTTTCTATTTAATTACAATTACTATACATACATACATGCATGCGTCCAGAAATAATAAATACTCTTATGAACAACATTTGACCAAAGTCATGGATGAATGTCGAGTTGACGAAATTGATCGTGCTTGGCTGACGCAAAATACATATGTATGTATTTACATAGTATGGACTATATGTATGTACATAGATTACGCGCATAAGGGAATATGAGACTACATACTGTGAATTAACTATAGGTCAATCCCTCCAAGAAGAGAATTTTTATGGATTAAAATGTACTTCGAAATACAAACAAAATTAAAAACGACTAGATTCGCTGAAAACTTTGCAACCTAATCTGAAATCAGGAAAAGGAACCACGGAAAAGTTCAATACGAACGAGTAACATTCTCATCTCATCTAAGTAACTCATGCGCCATGTACGTACGTACGTACGCTGTGTGTCTATCGTTGAGGTGGAATTCCTCATAGATACAAACAAAAATCAAAAAAATAGCTGATACATATAAATAAATATACACTCATTTATATTAATACCATACATACATACTAATGTACACCTATCCATACATAAATACCTGGAAACTACCCAATGTCGAATGTGCCAGAAAAGGGCAATTGACATTCATAGTTGAATTTTTATTAGCTAAAAGGCGTTGAATTCATTTGAAGCTTCATACACACATACACGGGTAGTATTTATGACAATTCGTTTCCTGGAAATCTACTTGTAAGCAAATAGAACAATTTCCTTTCTGTTTTATAGTCAAAACAATTCATTGCCTCGTTTTAACAGTATGTAGCTGGATTCATAGAAAATCTTTGCAAAAAATGAGTGTGCTTCTACTTTGGTAAAATAAAAATTTAAATAGCATATCTAGAGTCAAGTGGCTTGCAAACGAGACATTAGAGTGAAACTCAGTTTGATTGGAGATCTGCAGCATTGATATGTAGAAGGCACAGCATCTAGTTATTAAAAGGCAGCCAACGTAAGTGACTTAAGACGATTACTGAATGTCTAAAAATGCTCTTCAGCTGTCGCCGCTTGAAATGAAAAGCTCAGTCATAATTTTTCTCTGAGGTGTTCGGTGTACCTAAAATATGTCTGGCTACACAGCACTTTTGCCCTGCCTAGGCTAAGCCACATCTTGCACGATACCATGAAATTCGGTTAGAATGAAGTTCACAAGTAAAAAATACTCAGTAACTCACCTCACAACTGCGTTGCATCAAGAAGTAAGAACAATTTTAATGACAAAAAATCTCTCTCGGATGCAGAAATACTGCTAGATACATATCTGCATCAAAAAGAAAAAAATGCTTACTTTTTTTTTTGGTGGTTAGGACTCGATACATTCGTGTATACCAGCGCCTATACGAAATGTATAGAAAGCTTAAAAGAGCTTTGCCCGCGGGCACGGCGGTATATACCAACGACCTCTGAAAGGCTCATAGCTTCCACAGTAAGGGGTTTTAAATAACTCTATGTATGTAAGGCAAGGCAAAGCTTATAGGCTTATAGGAGCTTTAAATTCAAACATACCCACAGTTTTACAGTTCTGGAAACAGATAAATTTAAAGTACGAAAGCTTCATATGAAACTTTGTAAGCTCTCCGAAGGCTAATAGCATTTTAAATTGAAGAAAAGTTTAAAAAATCTACAAAGTTCGAGTTTATGAAAGAAATGTGTGAGCTTATAAGCTTAAAGCTTCTTTAACGTATTCTTTAAAAATGGAAAAAGTAGATTTCAGAAAAAATGTGTCATTTATATTAACAAAAATGTTATGCACAAAAAAATATAAAAAACATACACGACGAATAAAGAACCTCTTTATTTTTTTGAAAGTCGGGTGAAAATAAAAATAGACAGACAGGGGCCACTTATATCTTCATATATATTATTTTATGGCTAAATTTCTTAAATTAATATAAACTGGATAAAAGAAAATTCTCTTTGACGTCTTGAAAAAAAGTCGAACAGAAGACGGCTAAGTTAGTAGGTAAAGATTTTATTAAAAAAAACACGGAAAAATACGCCATTCTTTCTATTATCAATGTGGACCATTGTTGGCTAAAGAGCGGTAATCTCGAGTACGTTTTTAAAAAGTATCGAAAGCTTAGCAAAAAAATTTTAAACTCCGATGTATGTGTCGTGAACAGAGAAAAGTAAGCTTCAATACGAAAGCTTCGAAAAGTTCGTTGAAAGTTCTTACGAGGCCTGTAGAATTATAGATGTATGTATATGTACATATATTCTGCTTAAGCTATATATAAGTCGTAGATTTCCAGGGAAAAAGGGAAAAGAGAAAATAGGAGCTTTTTAAGGCCAAAAGCTGTTTATTAAAAAAAGTAAATAATAATAAGAATGGAATTCATCCAACGTATTTAATTTACCACAACAATACATTATTTCTAAAACTGAAAACGATCAAAACTTTGAAAAGCTTGTCTTTGAAGCAGCCAGCTGTGCTCTAGGGGGCAGTCACAATGAAAACATATCACGCTGAAAAAGCTTTTCAAAGTTTTCTACAGACCAGTGATGAGCAGAGCGAGAGATTTTCGGTGAAGCTCAAAAAAGCGCCCGCGGGCAGAACTCTTTAAAGCTCAGTGTAGTTTTTATATAGACGCGCACAGAGTAAAAGCTCTCTCTGATCATCACTGATCTATGTATGTATGTATGTATATCAGTGATGAACACCAGCTTGCCCACGTACAGAGCTTTTTTAAGACTTCTATATATTTCGTTAGGTCTAATATAGTACCTATAGAAAGCTTTTAACATATGTTTTTTGCGTGATTTTTTCATATAGACTAGTACACGGTAAACGCTGGTGCTCATGTAACACGCCTGTTGAGCTTTTTAAGCGGGCAGAATTATCTTTTGTTTTTATTGGTCTGAGAATAGTTACTAGTTAGCTGATAGGAGGTCGACATTTCTGTTATATATATACATATGTATGTGGTAGACTAATTGATATTACAAATTTGACTTCGCAAATGAATTGTATAATTAAATTCCTCTTCTTGATCTTCTATTAATTGAGCTCTTGAAGCATTATGATAATTCTAATCACTATTGTCTTTCTCTTTCTTTGCAGTTAATGACGCTTACTTTGTACACACGATGCTCCGTCAAGCGCTCCGAACGAAAGGATTGAATTTTTGAAATACGGACAACATGGATAAACGCTCAAGTGTAGAAAGAATTTACTTAAGCAGTTGATAAAGACAAACAACATTCAAACATATAAATCTACGAAAACTAAAAACAAAAAAAAAAGCCATCAACGTGAAAAAAGTACGACAAACGCAGAGAAGCAGCAATAAATTATGCACGAAAGGAAATACACGAATCGATGATAGCAAAAAGAAAAGAATTATTACAAAAGTAACAAAATAATTAGTCGTTTGCTTGTTAACCTTTTACACACATTTAACCAATTCTAGCCGTTCTACGCTTGTCTTCGCTATACACAAAAATAAAACGCTAATCTCTTCAACCAAACTCCAGCTTATTCCAAAAAAAAAAACAACTACTACTTAGAGCTATTAAACAAATTCAGGGAGCGCCATAAATTGCGTGGATAAGAAACTGATCTTGCTCTGGCAACACTGGCACAGGTATCTTCCGTACGCTTCCAAAGCCGCAGAAGAAAAAGTAATAAAAAAACACAAAAGCTGCATAAAGCTGATTTCGCAAGCGGAAAACTCGTAGGCAAAGCTACGAAATTTGTTGGAAGAAATTTTTTGATATGCAAAGCAGTTGATCAAAAGGATTTTCTTGACAACAAAAATATTTACATATAAAATAAATATTTATAATTAGCAGCTGAGCCACAATTTAGTTCATAAATCGACTTTTTCCAAAGCGTATTGGGCAAAGCAATTAAATAATTGAGCAAGCAATTAAAACATTAACTAAGCAGCTGCAGACAAAGAAACAAAAAATAAAAATAAAAATTAACTGAAGAAAGAAGAGTATAAATCGCGCACATTCGAAAATTTTACTGCTTCCTAAATTAGAAAAACAAAAAAAAAACAACTAAAGTAAAATTATTTATAAAAACAAGTAGCAATTAAAAAAAAATTAAACGAGTCATCAATTATTCTAAAAACACAAAATCTATATAAAAAAACAATTCAAAATTACAGACAATTACTAAAATTTCAATTGTGTGCAATTTCTCCGCACATTTACATACTTAGTACTATCAACGTTTACTT
The DNA here is from genome assembly GCF_001687245.7 of Rhagoletis zephyria. Taxonomy (NCBI): domain Eukaryota; kingdom Metazoa; phylum Arthropoda; class Insecta; order Diptera; family Tephritidae; genus Rhagoletis; species Rhagoletis zephyria. Next base: position 860,390 of record NW_016157096.1, read on the forward strand.
CAAGCTACAAAACGCGTGAACCACCTAAGAAAACTTGACAGAAAAAAATAAAACTCATCGAAACCCACAACTCGCAACACTCAAACCAATTGCAATTATTATAAATTTACAATTAAAAATTAAAGAAAAAATAGCGAATTAGCCGAAAATCCAAAATCATTCCATTTTAAACTATTGCAAAAAAAAAACTAGTTCTAACCTAACCTATAATAAACCACTTTGTTATAAACCTAACAACACACTAAACCCCAGCTGCTACACACAAATACAAATACAAATAATGGAGGGTTCTAATAGTCCACGCGAAATGCTACTGCTCAACGGGCATGCCGAGAGCGCCGCACATATATTGGGTCTCCCAAATGGCAATATCATCGGTGGTGGCCGTAGTTTGCCTGCAGACAATGTAAAATCCGATCACTTCAACAGCGATGATATATCAGCTAGCAGTTTTATGTCCATTCCACAATTCTATGCGGGTCGTAGTGTATTTATTACGGGCGGTACCGGCTTTATGGGAAAGGTAAGTGCGAGAGAGATATTAAAAAATAATATTCCAGCGAGGTATGAGTGAAAACTTTGGGCACCAAGCTTTTAAAGGCGGTGTCACACCATTGGGAATTTGCCCAAAATTCTGTGTAAATTGTATTCCAATCGTGTGAATACATAAATGTTTTTCTTTATCCAAATCACGGAAAATAAATTTGTCAAATTTTTCAATAGAAGTTCACTGTATTGTACCAATCGTGTGACTACAAAAAAATTGTTGTTCCCAAATTTTTTCATTTTATACCAATAGCCCAATATAAAAAATGTACAAATCGGTACAAATGTACCAATCGTGTGACACTGCCTTATTATTTGGACGGCCATAGAGTAAAAGCGCTTTTGGTTTTAACATCCTCTAAAACCAATCGAAACTTGTTACATGAAAGTTTCTCATATCAGACGGGAAACATAGCCATCGAATTAAAATGCGTGGCATTTGAAATATTTACAGAACTGCATGAAATTCTTTTTGATAGGCATTAAAGTATTTATATCAAATTCAGTTACAAACAAGTAATTTTTAGCAAAACAAAACCGGCTTAAAAAAAATATATATATATATATATATACAGCGTGGCGACGAATAACTGTTACCCAGTTTTTTTTTGAGAAATAAAAGGGTCCTTTATAAATTTTGCGAAAAAAGTATTTTATTGTTAATTTTCCACAGATTTTACTTTAGTTGTATTAGTTAGTTTTTAAATTTTAATCCTTGTCTACATTTTCCAGTGTAAACTTTGAGAGAAAAGTTCATTTGGCACGCAAGTCTTTTTCAGGTGTATTTTTTCTTAGGCTTTGTATAAAAAAAGTACAAAAAAGAAAAAAACTGTATAAGGTTGGTCGAATGAATGGCCGTCCTAGTCACCAGTCCCGAGTCTATTAGATTTTTGAGTATGAGGCCTTATTTTGGACAGAAGGGGAGTATCTTCTTCTTCTTCTTAATTGGCGCTGTAACCGCCTAAGCGGTTTTTGCCGAGTCCAAAACAGCACGCCAGTCATTTCTCTTCTGTGCTAACTGACGCCAATTGAAAATGCCAAGTGAAGCCAAGTCCTTCTCCACCTGGTCTTTCCAACGCAGAGGAGGCCTTCCTCTTCCT